>NW_006921059.1:0-62687 GCF_000392275.1 Phaeoacremonium minimum UCRPA7 | reverse complement strand
GCAAATGGCTCGAGGCTGTCTCTGTGCGTGTCTCGAGCGGCGATTCTCCTTTCACCGGGGAGGAGAAGAGGATATTGTCGATGGTAAGAACAGTGCTGGATGAAACAGAATTCGCCGTTCCACTGGATAAGCAATTAGACCTGCCGGAAATGGCGAAGTACCTTAACGTTGGGGTACTGCGGGTGTGGGCAACCATCTTCAGAGGAGCTCAAACGTGGGCCATGGTAGACGTGATAGGGAGCTCTTTGCATATATATGCGGACATGTTGGAAGCTACCTAGATAAAGCCGGCAATTTAGGCATCGTCGGGCAGATTCATGTCAACGACGAGTTTCCCGCCCTCTCCCTTGTGATATTCGGTGACCAACTCGTTTAATTTGGATAGGGGAAATGTCTTGATGCTTGCCTTCACGTCGTGTTGAGCGGCAAACTGTAGCATTTCTCGCAGTACCTTGTTGCTGCCGACGAGACTTCCCATGATTGATATATCACGGAACACGACGTCTCGAGCAGAGATATGGAATCCTTTTTCCGGAAAAGAGACAACGATGCATTTTCCGTGATTTTTGAGAAGGGCGACACCGTAGTCAAATGCTCTCTGACTTTCTGGTAGGATGATGACCGCATCCAGGCCCATATCTCCCCTATCTTGTTTTCCGTCTTGATGACCGAGTTCAGTTACGACGTCTCCTGCTTCCTCTGCTCTCGCATCCACTATCCTCGCGCCGTTTGCAACCTTCCTGGCCAGCTGCAGTGGCGCGTTAGCATTGTCGACACCAGTGACTTTCAAGCCCATCTTGACTGCAAATTGAAGCCCCAGGTGGCCTAAACCGCCCCCAGCACCTATAATACCAACACGCTGGCCCGGCTGTAAGCCGCACCTTTTGAGAGCAGCGTATACCGTCACTCCAGCACACATTAGCACGGCGGTATCGACAGCAGACATGCCATCAGGAATCGGTGCAACCTGGCGGCTATCCACAACAGCGTACTCCCTGAAGCCGCCGGGGCCACTGATGCCATTGTTTTCAGAGTGTGCACAGTACACGGAGTATCCAGGGGGATCTGCGTCGGGATTGTGTGCTGTCGGACCAGACACACATTCAAAACAGCTGCCGCAAGGATGAAAAGAGCGCCCCGGGACACCAACGCGGTCGCCTACTCGTAGTTGCGACGAGTAGTTCTCTGGTAATGCCACGACGGTGCCCGCGAACTCATGACAGCCCACATGTGGAAATGAAGACGGATATGGGGGCATCTGGCCGTCGGCAAGGACGGCATCTGTGTGACAATAGGACGCGGCGTCTACTTTAATAAGAACATCGTGTGAGGAGGTGATGGCTGGAAGAGGAACAGAACGTAGTACGTAGGGTGTTTTGAAGGCCTCGAGGAATTGCGCCCTCATGAGGCTTGGTAGTTTAGAAGCCACTGATGTCGACATCTTGTTTCCTGGTACTTCACTTTCGCAGATGCTAGGCTTTCGCAAACGACAATCTAAATCCAGGTAAGCGAAGACTCGGTATGGACAGTATATAGCTCTAACTTAGTGCTTCGTTCAGGATTGATCGTGTAGGTATTAGTTGGGACGACTTCCCGACGCAATTGGGGATCGCCAACACTGAGGGGACACTGATAGTAATGCTGGCAGTAGCATTTCTTCCCCTCATCCCCGTTTAGCCTACCTAATTCCTGGGGTGTAATGCAGCATCACTATTCCCCGCATAGTGAAGGTGAACCCCCGCAACAGCTCAATTGCCAATTCCGTTACCAAAGCCATGTTTAGTTGCCGTTCTAATCAGGTCGGTGATTGAGAGAAGACTTGACATGTGAGTCGTGGGTGCACAGTCAGTATCTTTGCCATTCAGTCATCTAATTATAACACTTCATACTAACTAATTAACGAAAAACAACAGAGGTGCAATTATTACCGGGACAGCGCGATAAACCCTTTCTTTCATATCAACGACTTGAGAAGGGAGAGAACAGATCCATTATGGGTGCCGCAACAGACAGCGGATCAGCCGTCTACGTGACGGTATCGGCTCTTGACGCCGGCCATCTCACACTTCCTGAACGCCTGTTCGTTACAGACGCCGACCCGGAGAAGCGCAGCACAGTCCCTTCTCTGTCATTTCTCATTCAGCACCCATCGCCATCTCCATCCCGCACCAGTAGCAAGACAACCAATATTGTCTTCGACTTGGGTGTCAAGCGAGATCTGACAGGCTATCCACCTGCTCAACAAGCACACATCGCGCAGAGACAGCCGACGATCACCGATCCAGATTGCGCTGCGAGTCTACGTTACGGAAACTCTCAAGAGAAGAGAGCCGAGGTTCTTCTCGACCCTGGGAAAGACATTGATACCGTCATATTGAGCCATGTCCACTGGGATCACGTCGGGACGCCATCCGACTTCTCCAACGCCACATTCGCGGTAGGGTCCGGCACATTGGATCTGCTGAAGCACGGTGCCGGTCCTCTGTATCCCGCAGAGATCTTCAACGATGACGAGCTGCCCAAATCTCGTACCGTCGAGTTCCCACCTGTCTCCAGGACCGGCAGTGGCCAATATGATACTGCCGAACACACTCCCAAACACACACCGACTCCTTCCAACTCCCAAGTCAAATTACCTCCGTCGGCCGCAAAATGGTCTTGGGAGCCACTCGCCGCGTTCCCTCACGCATTGGATTTCTTCGGGGATGGCAGTCTCTATGTAATTGATAGCCCTGGCCACTTATACGGCCATGTAAATCTGCTGGCTCGTGTCGGCGACCGCAAGTATGTCTATTTGGGTGGTGACTGCTGCCACGACCCGAGGATTTTGAGCGGAGAGAAGGACATTGCTCTTTACGATGACGGCAGGGGCGGAAAGAGAAGCGTTCACGTCGATACGGGGGTGGCAAGGAAAACGTTGGATCAGATCACTGAGTTCGTCAAGGAGAGAAGAGAAGGAGGTGTGCTAGAAGTCGAGACAGTAGTGGCACATGATGGCGTGTGGAGGGCGCAAAACAGACACCGCTTCTGGCCAGGAAACTTGTAGATGGCTTCATGCAGGCAGTAAATTGACTATTCACCACAACAAACATTTCCATACTGAAGTCCTTCTTGCTCTGAAAGGTTTCAAAGTGAGATAACTTGTGAGTAGAAACTCCCACTGCAGTGTTGGTTTAAGGTCTCACAAGGCTCGTCTCCAGGCCTTGGTAGAAGGACTTTGTCTCTCTCCAACATGACCCATTTCCATGTTTGATTCTATCTAAACGCTTTCTTAGCAGCACAGCAATTTCTTTGGGAAGCTGGGAGTCTGATCCCAAGCAACTTCACATGCAATGTCATAGCCACTATGCACCTGTCTCGTCTCAGGCATTGGGAAGGATAAGACACCCCCACATCCATGCGCCGATCGGGGCAGTCGGGGTAGGTCTCAGATCCCCCCACAGCGTGTCTTGCAGTGTATCTCTTCCCCGCAAACGGCGGGGTAAGTCAACTCTGACAGGGGAGGACACATGCTGTGGGGTGGAGAAAGGAAATAACGCGGGGCCTCATTGCCAAAATTACGTCGAAGTTCACTTACATGAACAGCAGATGCACAGTATGATCGTGACACGGTGATTCTTTTTACTTTCCATTCTATTCACATGCTCAAACACTGAGAATTGAGAATTGGACTCAAGTAGTCAAGTTGAAGAACCATATCTCGTAACATAGCAACCCCACTCAGGACCTGACAATGCCTGCCTCACCTGCAGACACAGTAGCCTTCATCGGTAAGAAACGAACATCAGCAGCGATCAAGACTAATAAGGCTAATAAACTAATTATTTAGGCCTTGGGGTCATGGGATATCCCATGGCGAAGAATCTCCGTGCCGGTCTGGGCGCCGACAAGACGCTTCTCATCTGCGACGTGAGCAAGGAGGCGATAGAAAAGTTCAAGAAGGAGACCGCGTCCAGTAAAGGTCCCGTCGAGGTCGTAAACAGCGGCTTCGAGGCTGTCAAGGCAGCTGTAAGAGCAACTTCAACCACAATAGGTTAAAGGACACATGAAAGCTGAACTACCACTTCAGAACACAGTCATAACCATGCTCCCCGGCTCGGCCGCCGTCCAGTCCGTCTACCTCGATCCACAAACCGGCGTCCTCGCAGGCGCCGTGGCAGCAGCGAAAGAGAGCAGCTCAAAGCCAGAGGAAAAGCTCATAATGGAATGCGGCACCATAGAAACCGACACCATTCTGGCAGTCGCCAAAGCCACCCAGGAGGCGAGCGCCTCAGAGCTCTCGGACAGCCTGACCTTTGTAGACGCTCCAGTATCCGGCGGCCCAATGGGTGCCGTGGACGGGACTCTCACCTTCATGGTGGGCTGCGCACCTACAGCCTCCCCACGCGTGTTCCCCATCGTCAAGTCCTACCTGCAGCACATGGGCAAGCCAGATGCCATCTTCCTGTGCGGCGACGTGGGCGCGGGCACGGCCTTCAAGATCATTAACAACTACCTCAGCGCCATCACCTCGCTTGCTGCCTCCGAGGCTCTCAACATCGGCGTCAAGGCCGGTCTGGACCCGAAGCTTCTAACAGACGTGATCAACGTCAGCGGCGGACAGTGCTGGGTAACGAGCAAGAGCAACCCCGTCCCAGGCGTACAAGCGAATGTGCCAAGTAGTAGAGACTATGAGGGAGGATTCCGAATCGAGCTATGCGCCAAGGTGCTAGGAATGGGCAGCAGGTTGGCGGAAATGGTCGGCGCAAGGACAATTCTCGACACACCCACCATGGACGCATTCAAGGAGGCTATAGGGGACGACAGATATGCCGGCAAAGACGCACGGGTGGTGTACAAGTGGTTGAATGAGAGCAAGAGGTAATGCCAAGATGGAATACATGTATAGCAATACAGAAACCTGCGAAACACAATGGCGCTTTCTTCGCCGCTTTACCTGCTCCTCGAAGCTTGACAATACCACGCGAAATGCTATGACTGAACAGGTTCTAGGTCAGCGATATCGACTTCGCTGCATCGCCAAATAGACCTGGCACATCGCGCGCACGGTTTCAAACAGCGACACGGGTTAATAGTAGGTGCACCCGTCTCAGAAGGACTCGCAAAATTATCATTGCTAAGCTGACTCCTTTCCAATAATTATACAAGACCAACTTCCATCTGGCCGCCCAGTCGCTCAATTAGACGGCAATTCTTTGATCTGCGTCCCGCCTATCTCCGCCGTCGGTATGAACGGCAACTCCTGCCTTTGTTGTGGATATTGCGCTGGCGGTCCATAGTACATCTGGTTCATGCCACTGTGGTCTGTTCCTGGCGACGGGTAATAAGGCTGCTGGTTGGTCTGGCTACTCGGAGACGTAGTCGAGCCTCCGTTCTGCCTCCTCATTTGCATTCCCAGAAATATGATGGCAGCTATCAATGCCAACCCTAGCGGAATGCCAACTCCAAGCCCAATAGCGAGCGACTTGTCTACTCCCCCACCGCCTGAAGATGACTCCGCCGACTGGGAGGGCGAGCTTGTCGGCGATGTCTGCGACGCGGCACTGTTCTCGGCGGTCGACGATCGGCTGGTGGATTCTGAGCCTCCGGTGGTGGAGGCCGGAGACGAGGAGGGTGTCGCGGACGGAGCGGAGCTTGCCGTGGAGGTGCCGCCCGGTCGAAACAGCGTGCTCCATAACGGAATCGTGGTCATCACATTGCTCGACACGCTGCAGCATGTGTAATCTTCACCGCAGCACAGTGGATTATCTTGTCCATTCAGACTTGAGCACTGCTGAACGTAAACGTATCCGTCGTAGGCTGTTCCATGGTAAGTTCAGCGTTCTCAAGTAGACGGATGAATCGAGGACTTACAAACACCTGACAGAGGACAGATGAGATTACAACCTGTGCCCCATTCCTTGTCCGTACAGCCCTGGATAGAAAATCCATTGTTCCCGCCAGCATCTAAGCAAAGGCCGTTTGAAAGACAATAATCGGCGTGGCTACAACACGGGCTTACTTCCGCCAACGGGTCGCAAGGAAGAAGTTTTCCCTCCGTATCCTCGGACCCATCTGTACCATAACAAGCCGCTCCGGCAGTTCGAACGCCGGCAAGCAAAAGTACGGCGAGTAGAGGAGCGCTCGTTCTTGTGCGCCACCACCGGACACCCATTTTTGGCAATTGCTGACAGGAACACCGTTTAGACTAGAGTGTGGCGCGATATGGTGTCGCTTTTAAGAAAAACGAGACTCCAGGGACCCCCAGATCTAAGGGGCCGCCCCTCACGGCGTGGAACGCCTGACCGTTGCACGCTGCGTTCAGCTGAACGGAAAGCGAGCAGTACGATGAGCTTGTGGCGTAGCACCCATGTAAAGGGATGTAGGTCTCATTGGAGCAATCCCTCGCGACAAGGCATATTATTAGGCCTTGAGCAATCAGTGCACGACATTCGAGCTTGGCACGGGCAGGCTTGCATTCTGGGCTTGTGTCAAATGAAGCTAGACAGCGCCAGGTCCTATTGCCCACGATGGTTTCAAATTGACAGGCTCAGAGCCATTCGAGATAGGGGCAATCTCAAGACCATCGTCATGGCTGGACTGCAGCTGAAGATCGAAACATTAATTATAAAGCAAGTATGTGCATTACTAGGTATCTAAAACGCCTACTCATGCTGATATATTCACAGATTCAATTTCATGATAAGTCACTGATGCATCGATACTCTCAGTCGATGCGCGTGTCCTCGCTGGTGCACAATGTACCATTCAACATGCACGATTCCCTAAATCTTCACTAACCATCCACCACCTAGCCTTCTCATCCTGGCAATTCGCGCAGCAGCTAGGAATCCCGTGCCAACCAGCAGGACCGCGCCTGCAAAAGCCTGTGCACCGTAATAGCTTCCTCCAGACGCGCTGATGATTGCGCCCGCGATCGGTGGGCCGATCAAGGTCGCGAAGCTGTTCGTCGTGAACACCATGCCCATCCGCACACCTGTCTTGCGCAAGTCCGTGGTCAGACTCGAAAGACTTGCCGGGAAGATGCTCTGGATGCCACCGGCGGCAATTCCATAGAAGCATGCCCAAGCGTACAACCCGGCTGGATTGGTGACGCCCATCCAACAGAGCTGGCAAACTCCGGCCATAAGAGCGACCGGCACAAAGACATTGATGGGGCCGAGAAGATCGCCCAGGTAGTTCGGGACCAGCCGGCCCACGGTGCCGACACCGTTCATCAGCAGCAGCAGGTCTAAAGATTGAGTATACTCCATTCCAATTATGTCTCGACTGAATGAAGCGACATAATAGAATGCAAAGTACACGCCCATGAAGCACTACTCAAAAGGTCAGTCATGCTACATCTAATTGGCCAGATCTTTCGCCATATCACGGGAAGTTAAATCAGTGTGGATCAGTGTCAACGTACGAAGAAGCTGCCAAGGGCAAAGAAGGCATATTCCAACTCCTTGAAGGCTGCCCACTCCACAATTGCTCCGTTCTTCCGTGGTGGTATCCTGGTCCTCATGAGTGCATTCGCGACCACCAGGCCGGCGAGCTGAATGAAGCCGATTGCGCGCACCGTCCATGGAAATCCAGCACTCGGCAGCAGCTGCCGTGCCATGCTAGGAAAGATGAGTCCGCCTGTGACGCTTCCGCAAGCCGTGATGCCAATCGCCAGACTTCTCTTCTTGCTAAAATAAGTTGATACCGTCGCTAAAGCTGGACAGAAGAGGCACCCGTTGCCAAGACCCATACAGATGCCTTGTGCCAGGAAGAGCTGCCAGTATTCAGTGCATGCCGAGGTTGCGAATATGCCAAGAACTTGAAACGCCGAGCCGAGTAGGAAGATCTGACGGAAATAACCTGCATCTGTCAACCGGCCTGTGAACGTGCCGATGAAGAATAGCAAGAACACCTGAATCGAGCCAATCCATGAGATCGTCGACGGCGGCAAGTGAAGCGACGTTGCGTAGTAGGTTTGGAATATGCCGAAAGAGTTGATATATCCCCTAAAAGAATGGCGTCAGCTAAGATTGTTCCAATTGAACACTGGGGATACAAACCAAGTATTACAGATTATCAGATGACCACACAAGACTAAGTAAGTGTCAGAGACGTCGTCCAATTCAAATGATTCATGCCCAGTGATGCTAACCTGCAGTCCAGGCTTTCACGCCACCGTCCGGCGGTGGGCCGGGATTCCAGCTTGATTTTGTTGTCGACCGACTAAGCACCCGGCCCACAACACGGCCAAGACCTCCTCTCTGCTCCTCCGGCTCCTGTGTACTGTCACCGTCGCTGTCCGGCTCAATGTCGTCGTCGTCCAGGCGCAGTCCTGGCAAGGCCTGGTTGTTCGACGACCTCGAGTCTTTGCGACGAAGCTCTTGCCGCTTCTCTATATCACCGAGTGATACATTGTCAGAGGACTTAGTATGCAGCGAGGCAATCTTCTCAATGTCGCTTGACTTGTCGAGGTCACTGCCGCTGGGAGAAGAAATAGGCATGCCTGCCCTGTGCTCCAGCCTCTGCTACAATCGCTGCGGAGTAGAGATCAAGTTCAAATGGAAACTATTTCGTCGGCCTCGTTGGTTGATGACCGCAGCTTCTAAACTTTCTTCAAAAGACCTTTTCCGATATTGTTTTAATTTGCAGTATGTCGGAATTGATCAATCGTTGTTATCTTTACCGAGAAGGGAAGCAACACAGATTCTGTCGAGTTTTCGGATCGGGATCGCTTCCCAGAGTCATCATGGAGTCACCCGAAGAAAAAGTCCACTACGAAATCGGCGCCGGACCCATACTTAATGCAAGCGGAGGCTAGATCCGAATGAGGGTCCAGTGTGCCGATAGCCATGAGAGCTCCGCTCGAGTACGGTTCGGATCTGTATTGAAATGGGCTTAGTAGATGTCATATTAATAATGGATAGCGAAAAGGGTGACTAGGAGAAACTAGTTTCTCCGCCACTGAAGAGCGACATTTCTGTAATATTTTCAGCCCGTCCAGGGAATAGGTCTTCCTGTGCTGTAGCGCCAAGGGTGCGTGGTCGTCACGCATTGGAAACCATGACGGCGTTATTCCCGATTGCTGGGGGCAATGCGATCGATAGCATGTGTGGGTGGGGTCCCACGTTGCGAGGCTTGTCTAATTGCAAAGCCGAATGCTGCGGGCAGGAGCGATCTCGGCACCCTTTTAGTTGATCCCGGGGAGCCTTAAACACCGGAGCGATGGACGGAACGGCGTATCAAGAGTATTACAAGCCGGCTGCGGGACAAACATGCGGAGCTCAAGTGTGACTAAATTGGTACTAAGTCTAATCGTACGTTGTCGTGTATTAGAGATGAATGAATGTACAGCGACTACAAGATTTCTCGCCGCCTCCCAAGATCCGGAGCTTGATTAAGTTTGCCTTGTGAACAATTCCTTTCCGTCAAAGTGCCACAACAGATACATTAGTCCGGTCAGATGAGGAAGAAGACATTAGTGTACATGAGCAAGCGTGAACTTTCCGAGCTGTGCGACCAAAACTAGAGAAGCAAAGAGGAACAGATGGAATTTCGGTCGAAACGACCAAAGATGCGCCATGAGATGAGTTTGACACAACGCCAAAGGACGCCTGAACCACGCAAGATAGTGTACATGTTTGACTTGAGGTTTGATCGGCATGGTTCTATGAATGGCCTAGCGATGACCGAAGTTCGCGCCTATCTTGCCAGAGAGAGCACGGCGACGTCGTAGGTCGGTGGTGTCTCGAACGATGGAGCGACAGACGGCAGCGCTGCAGCTGATGTCGGTCCATGAGAAGTCAATATCATCAGCCCACCAAAGCGTGGACTTGCTATTGGCTTGTACGTCTAGATCAATAGCGGTAAGGTCGACTAGTGCTGACGAGGGACCAGCAAGTATTGAGCCAAGCTCGCAACCGTCCGCATCGTGACAGGCCGGTACGGTGAAGAACTCCGACTTGGTTGGGATTTCTATTTGAGCAGCCTCGTCCCATCGAAGACCTGTGATGTTGAAGACACAGTCGGAGGAGTTTGAGTCACAGCCGACTCGAGCACTTCGGAAATCAAAGCGGAAGCAGGAACTTGCTTGTAGAGATCCGACGCCCAGATGCGCAGTTTTCGACTGAGAGGAAGTGGGCGCGAATTGCAACATAACGTTGCCCGACGAGGGGTGGTAAGGGGCATCATGAGTCTTGAGTGTGAATCCATCGGACCACTGAAGTCTGTGGTAAGGGCTGGTCAAAGGTATTGGCGACGCATTGCTATGCCCCGACCCACGCGTGACCTGAAGAGGATCTAGGTCCTCAAACTAATGATCATTAGTCCAATATTCTATAATTCCGTTGATTCAACACCACATGAAGGAAACTTACAGTAAGGCTGAAAGAATCTCGATCGGTAAGATCTCCACAGGATCTCTTCACAGACCTTGGAGCGTGTAAAGGAACAACAGGATCAGTGATCTCCGGACCCGGGGCGCTTTGAGTGGGAAGTGGACCTGGTGCACTTTGAATAGGTGCGGACTCCGGACCCGGCGCTGACTGTATTGGTGCTGTCTCATCCGGCCCAGGAGCACTCTGCGTTGGGAATCGCCGTGTTGGAGGGACGGTGGTGGATTCCCCGGGTACTGATTGAGGAGGTGGTGCCCCCGTTGTGGATGCAATTGCGGTAGATTCACCGGGCACCGATTGAGCAGGAGCTGCTCCCGTCGTGGAAGTTGCAGATTGGCTTCCTGCGCCTTGGCTAACACTGCTGCTGATCGATGCAGTGGTGGCAATCGATAAAGAAGGGGACGTTCTGGCTTCGCTGGAGCTTGAAGTGATGACAGTTGACCGAGGGCTGACCGAAGCGCTCAGTGTCGCAGCAGCCGAAATCGTGTCACTCAACCCCGATGTGCTTGCAAGAACAGATGCAGACGCTCCTGTAACCGTCGAGAACAGGGTTGAATTTGATGGTGCGCTCGGACCGGGACGTGACCATGTAGAGCTTGCGGCAAGGGACGTCGTGCCGGCCAAAGACGCAGACTGATTAGAAGGAGATGAGGTCGGGCCTGCCGTAGTCGATCCAGTCAGGTTGGCGGACAAAGACGGTGTTCCACTCACTGCTGCACCAGTGGCAGTTGCCGAGGTAGTTTGGTTAATTGTTCCAGAGGCTGACGAGACATCACGAGAAGCAGACGGGCCGAGGCTGGATGCCAATGTCGTCAAGTTGGTCGACGATGATGTCGCCGACCTGGTATGAGTGGGTAGAGAGGAGACAGACAGAGTGCCATTAACCGTGGGTTCAGATGCAACACTGCCGCTTGCAGCTGCGGACGCGGACAGTCCAGTTGTTACAGCTGAGCCAGTGCCATTGAACGAAGAGGTTGGTAAAGTGTCTGTCTGGTTGCCAGTGACAGTCGCAGAAACATTGCCATTCAAAGTGGCAGATGGGGTGATGTAGTTGGTGTTTGTTGCACTTGGCATCAAAGTGAAATTGCTTGTTGGGAAGGGCATTGTCAAAGTCGTAGAGTTGAGCGGCAGGATGACGCTTGTGGAAGGGACTGTGCTTCCTGAAACAGTTGAGTTTGCTACGGACAACGTGCCCGAGATAGCTCCAGCCGACCCGGTGGAAGCTGCAGAAGGCCCAACTGTGGATGAAGTGACGATGTTAGACAACTGGGAGGTTGTCTGGGACGTGCCACTCAAAGGTATGGGACCACACCCAGGAATTGAGGGCAGCGTCGAGGGAATCGAAGATGTTGGGCTAGGAGACACAGGTCCCGGTGGAGTCAATTCATAACCCCCAATAGAGTAGCTTGACGAAGATGAGCTTGGCAGTGGAAACAAAGTGCTCTCGGAGGGAATGGGAGACACAGGTGGGATGGCTGGTGTCGCGATTGTGAGATGCCCAGAAGGATAAGACGGCGGGCTCCAAATCGGTGTCTCCGGTCCCGGTGGTCCAGCTGGTGGAGGAGAAATGGTCAAGGTCAACACCGGAGGGCTAGGAGGTGCTAATGGTGTAGATACCTCAGGAACAGGGGTGGGAGTGACCGGCAGGAGTGGCAAAATAGTTGTGAATGTGACGGTGACGGACTCCCCAGGGCCCCCTGGTAGCGTTGCCGTAAAAGTCTCAGTTACATATGGGACTGGTGATACAGGGGCTACCGGTGAGGTCGACGCGGGTGGCAGTGGCCAAATCGTGATTTCAGTCGGACCACTCGGCGGCGTGACGATGACCGGAGACTCTACTGGTGCCGAAGAGACCGGTGGTGCCGGAGGAGGGGGAGGAGGGATGGCAGATGTAGGTGGTAAGGGGACAAGACTACTCGGAAGAAGCGTCAATGTGCTTCCAGGAGCAAGTGTAATTGTGAGAGTCGGCCCTGACAAAGGCGTCGTGGCAGGAGCAGGCGGCGCCGGTGGAGGGACGGTGCTGACGCCCTGCGGGGGAATCGGAGCTGTAATGGTGATCTCCTGCGGTGGCTGTCCCTCTGGACCAGGTATGGTGTAAGTCAAGACTGTGAAACTTGGATTGCCTGTAATCGCGGGAATGCCACCGGCAGGATTGGTGGTCACGGGAGGTGGAAGAGCCGCAGACGATGTTGAGATGTATGGAGGAACAACGACAGACGACGCGCCAGCTGAGGCTGGAGGTCCACCACCGGGTATTGATTCACTGGGGGTCATAGTCAAGGTCTTGACGATGGGAGAGCTGCCAATGGTACCGACAGTGAGGGTGAATGTCATTGTAGCAGCCAATGGGTGGCGATCAGGGCCACTTGCTTCTGGTCCTGATGGAGGCGGACTCGAAGTCGCAGGACCGGAGCTTCCAGGAACAACAGGAGAAGGTGAAATGACTGGAATTGTGGGAGGCAGTGGCTGAAGAGTGTAGCTTGCCGTAACCACAGGGACCAAAGATGAAGGTGAAGTGGTGTCATGATCAGGGGCAATGACCGAGCCAGAGTACTGAGGCGGAAGAGATGCGAGACCGAGTTGATGCGCGGGAGGGTTGACAGAGGGGTCTTCCTCTGCCGCTAGAGTGATGACAGTAGTGATGGCAACTGTCTCAGTGCTGATGATGCTGTTGATCGTGGTCTGAATTGCGGTGACAGGAGTTGGCACGACAGGCACAACGGTGACGAAGACAGTCTCCGTGGCCGTATCCACGGCCGCACAAGTCGGACTGGAACTACTAAAGAACGACAATCAGCATCTCAAGGAGGCTAATAATGCCAGAAGAAGACACTGTACCTCAGTGGCAACGCAAGTGAGACCGGCAGAGCGCCGAGGGCAAACAGCACCCCGAAAGATAAGGACAGCCTCATCTTCACGACGTGTTGGCTGGGAAGCTGCCTCTGATGGGCGAATACTCAGACCGCAGGTCCGAGAGACTGCAGTTACAATGGAAAACGGAATTCGAGATGTAGTATTACAGGCTCGCAACTGTAACGAGTGTTGATGAACGAGGGACAAGTGCGAGCCGAAGGAAAGGAGGGTGCAGCTTGGAGATGAAGGGAGAGAGGAGACAAGAGAGTGTTTTCAAGACAGAGAGAGAGGGGGGAGGGAGCAGGGAGGAAGAAATGGGGGAGAATCTCTGTTGGGACGAGTCGTTGAGGTGAAAAGGGCGCAGGCTTCTCTTCAGGAAGTCGCGATGCTGGGCTCTCGCTTCCCTAGTTGGTGCATAGTACTGGCAAGTTGCTGTCCGCTTCGCTCCAGACGCACCTTCCCCCTTTCCAATTCGGCAACATCCCGTGAGCATGCAAATGCCGCTCTTGCCTTGACAGCTCTAGGCTGAGTACTGGTGGCAGGTCCGTTCTTATCCCCGGATCAAGCGATAAAGCCTGCAAGCGCGTTGACACTTCAAGTCATCATGCTGAAGTACCCAGAAAGCAGCCAGAGGAAGGTGCAATGGCTATACGAGGCCAACGTCATCATCTTTCTCTCCAAGCAGATATTCTTGATAAGAATCGGGCTGGCAGGCGCTTGGTAGACACCGCTCCTTCCAAAAGTCCAGCCAAACCTCTGCCTGCCCCTTAGATTTTGACCGCGGCGGACTTGTGCCCTGAGATGGGCAGCATCGGGTCCTTGCAGCGGCTTTGGGCTCATGCTTGTTGACAGTGCCAGCACCGTTTTAAATGTCCAAGATTGATGCGAGTGGCAGATGACAGAATCTCATTCAAAGACCATCTACAAGACACGATTAGAACCTTGCTTCCTGATAATTCTCCAAACGCTCTCACTGTTGAGCCAACTAAATTTGGGGTGGTGTCAGAGAGGGTTGGGCATGCTCATCCAGATCTGAAATGGATGTCTCCGTTTATTCCTCGGACGATTGCATCGGAGTGCTGCATACGGGA
The DNA here is from genome assembly GCF_000392275.1 of Phaeoacremonium minimum UCRPA7. NCBI lineage: Eukaryota > Fungi > Ascomycota > Sordariomycetes > Togniniales > Togniniaceae > Phaeoacremonium > Phaeoacremonium minimum. The sequence continues at coordinate 48,367 of NW_006921059.1, read as the reverse complement.
TTATCCCCGGTGGCTCACCGTTGCTGTTGATCGGCACCTGACAGCAAACAAAGATGGCTTTCAAGCTCGTATATTACGAAACGAGCAGCTCAAGCCAAGTGTTAACAATGCTAATGGCGCCCAGCCGCGTAGATGAGACGACGTTTGATGTCACGTCCATACAATTTACAGTAGTAGGGCACGGTCCATACAGATGTAAAGGACTTTGTGCGACTCAAGGACTGAAGACTAATAATGATTCTATTCTTTTATTTCAAGTCACCCAGCCAAAGCAAGCATCTACACGGGATCGTCCATATAAGGCGGCGGAGGCTCATCCGGCAAGCCTCCGTTCCCATCTACCGCAACCGCACTCGGCGCATCAGGCTGTGGCCGACCTTCGGGCACTACCGTTAGCCCTCTCTTCTTCTGTTCCATCCTGGACACCCACAGCGCGCTCCCTGCCGTGGTGGTCAGAAGAAAGAAGAAGCTCAGGACAGGTATAAGCTCCAGGATCATCGCCACCAGCCCAAACCACGTGTAGTCCCAGGTACGACTGCTAATCTCTTGCTTTCGCTCTTTCCTCGTCAAACCTCGCAGCTTGTACCATCGGTAATGCGAAAGCTTGCCCAGACGAGCCCCAGTGATGAGGAGGTAGGCTGGCACACCAACGTATGGTATAAAGTTGAGCGGGAGAAAGACAATGAGCTCGACAATCTGTATGATGCTCCATGGCTGGTATTCGGCGCGGGAGGTAGGCTTCCCGAGCATCTTGACCGAGTTCGGGGCGTCGGGGAAGATGAGGCGATGGGGAGCGACAAGGTCTGTCAAATTGTGATTGATCAAGGTAGCCTTTGACGCGATAAGATTAGCCCATGAAGCAGCAGAGTCGAGATGAAACACCTACATCAAATACATCGACCCGACACTCGTCCACAAAGAATCCTTCGAACAAGCCTTGGATGATCACCAACCCCTCTCCCAACACCAATACCACAGCGTTGATCCATGCTCCCCAGCCGTGGAAAATGGCGAGGAACGCATACTGTGGCAGAAAGGCGAACGCAAAGAGTATGAAATACACAAGAAACGATATGATGCACAGAGGCAGCAAGCGACTTAGGAAAAGCGGATAAAACTCGGGATGGCGTAAGAAGTACCATATGCCTCGGAGAGGATATGCGGTCGCTCGAAGGGCTCTTGAGATGTAACTCAGAAAGCGAGATTCTTCCACCGGACTGATGAGCGCATGAGCTCTAGAAGAGATCCTGGATGCCACATTTGGTGGCGCTGGCGTCGACATGGTAGAACTGGAGACGGAGTTGGAGGAGGTGAGAAGCTCTCGCGTCAAGCATCGAAGCGCAGAGCTCTGAAGACTTATCGGAATGACGTTGTGTCGTTAAACGCGTGTGATTGGAGGCTTGTGCGCTAGGCTTCCATGTGCCGTAACGGGTATTAGCGGCCATTCCTGGTGTATTATTACCCCGCCAGGACGTCAGCACAAACACATCACTGGAGCAGTAGGTATACCTTCACTGTCATTTGTCCAATGAGGCAAGCAGAAAGAGCGGAGAGAATGACACTTCGCGATTTTGATATGGTAAAGCTTTCACTATCAATAATTACCGAGATATATGTCTTTGCTACAGGAACTTTGCATAGTCTATAAGTACTCTAACCAATCGCCGGCTTCCTTTTCAATGCTGAACGTACTCAGCAGGCTCCAACTCAAGCTTCGCGCAGCTCTCCGGCGCATTGATAGGGTTGCACACAGCAGACTTGCCACCAGGAAATCTCACCGCGTAAGATACATGCCAGCGGTCGCTCATGCCGTAGCTGGGATAGTCAGTCGAGACAATCTGCGCGCCGCTCGAGAAAGCCATCTCGCGCATGGCGGTTGTGTCATTGGAAAGGAGTGTCTCGATCGGGACGTCTGAACGAGTGCGAACCCAATAACCAGCCTTGACCTGCGCTTGAATGTTGCTCTGCTGCTCATCGCCCCTTGGTTCATTCAACTGCTATAGTGTCAGACCGGGCAATGTACCATTCCAGGCACTCTACTTGGGCTCTGCTTACCTTCTGGAAAGCGCAATCGGAGTTGCCGGGTGCAGAGTTGGTGAAAATCACACGGCCCTCTAGATTTGGCTTGTCAAGAGTGTATGCGTCGCGCACGGGGTGAACTGGGCCATTATCCATAAGGAAGAACACTCGACCGCGAGCTGATTCTAGATCCGGCCATCCGTACTTCAAGACGGACTCTTCTAGAGTCATGCCCTCGCGCCGAATGTCATCAGGGGTGACCAACTTATCTTCCCCAAACACTGATCGGATCTCGTCATCGAGACCAGCCAAGAGCTCGGTGTTGTTCCAGGCAATCGGAGTAACACCTCCAAGGTAAGCCATATCGTCGCTAGCCGTCTTGAACTCCATCATGAATGGTATGGGGACGTGCTTCGGGTGCGCGTCGGACCACTCCTTCACAATCTTGAGGCAGCCAATCAAAGTATTGCAGCTGGTGTTGATGTCCGCATCTGAGACATGCAGGACTTTGACACCAGGTTCCTTCCAAGACGACTCAGGCGGAAACGGCAAGCCTGTAAGCTTGCGGATGAGAGGAGTGGCATACTTGCCACCGTCTGGATCCGCGAAAATGTCAAGCCTACATTATTAGACTATTCTTTGAAGGTAAGACTGAAACACACTCACTCTAAATTCCTTATACTCTGATATTCCAGCTGGAGATCTAGGCTTGGGTGGGCATAATAATAATTCTGAACGTTGGGGAGTAGCAGAGCCTGGACAGGCTTTTCCTCCAAGCTTGACTCAACATGGTAACTATTATGAGTGCCGATGACCTGGATCTGGTTCATTCGCAGCTTTGAAGACCACGACAGGCCGTTCTTGGTGTATGAGCCATTGGTGCAAGCTGCTAGAGCAGCCTGAACAAGGACTACGCAGATGTGATTAGCCTCAAGTCTCATGATCGTGTCTGCAGGCAGCAATGTTCCGGATGCCTGTTACACGTACTGCTTGTCCCCAAGATGAATTTTAAGCCCTCCAATTCTGTCAATAAAAAGCATTCTCGGAGAAAGGCATCTTACATACCATTCCGCTTCTAGGTCTCTTCCAGAACTGTGATTAGTAGATGAACCTATAGAACCCGGGGTTTCCCAAACTTTAGTATTCACCACATGCAAACATTATATACACTTCAAGGAACCATTGCCAAGAAAGCGCTCTGAGTATGCTGGATCCACCCAGACTCAAGAAACCATGGCTTTGGGATTATGGAACCTTGCCAAGGCCGGCTTCTGGACTGGCCTTGAGAACATGCAGCCCACGTGGGAGTTCTAAACGTCAATATGTTTAAGCTGCCAAGAACCTCGAATGTAATCCTGATGAACTTCACATCCATCATTGTGGCATACGTTCTCCAATTCTTGAACTGACCCTGAACTTATTTTGAGCTGCCAAGCCGCAAGGTCTCTGCCAAGTCGAGAGCCCCGCCTACGCGAGGGTTCTCGCCTCCAATGAGGCATCTTTCTCGAGCCATGTGTTGAATACCCCTGGATAGTGATGATAAAGTTTCCTTACTGAGCTAACGACTCCTGCGTGATTACTTCCCGCGAGAGGCTTCAGCTTATCGAGGTGCTCGTAGCCCTCAGGTGCGACGTTCGAAGAGCGGCTTCTTCGACTTCTTCCAGGGAGACTGAGTGATCTTGTTAGATTTAATCAAACCTATTTGGACGGAAACCAAACTGAAGTCATAGATCGTCTGTGTTTCATTCATGATTTCAGGTTCTTAGCAAAATTACTAGTATTGCTTCTATGCAATGACCCGACGCAGAGATCTTGCTTGCTTCAGACAAACAAACGATCTGAGATCGAATTTCAAACCTTGCTCTCACATCCATAAAGCGCCACCATTGCAGCTCTCGATTTCCTGCAAAGACAATATTTGCAAGAAACATCCGATACTGTGAAGGCTACACGAAGAGTATCGGGAACAATGTGATCCGAAGTCGTATCTCATAATATCTGACCAGATCATGATGCATTACCCATTTCTCATATACTTATAACTCCTGCCGTGTCGAGTGGATCATGTCCTAAGCTCGTAATCACATGTTTTGGCCATTTTGATCAAAGAAGTTGTTCCAAGGGATTTGGGGTATCTCGACTCCTGGATTTTGAACTTGATTGTCCCATATGGACTTGACCATGGATCAGTTACGCCAATCCAAAGTAACAGAGAGAATCGCTGAACTTACCCAATCGCCATTAAGACTAGGGTCTACTAGGCCTTCAACATTCTCCATCACAGGAAGCTCCGAGGTCCCTTGTAGCGGCAGTGCAGAAGCCCAGTCCGCGAACATCTGGCCGTCTCCTACTAACCCTGTGGCTGCGCCCCATCCTGAGGGTGAAGCACCCGATGAGCCTACATCCGTCGGTGGTGTAGTGAACAAGCCGGATCCCGAAAGGAAAGAACCTACAGCAGAGCCTTGTGCGAGATCAGCGTATAGCCATTTGTATCTAGTAACACGGCCAAGCTTACCTGGTTGTGAACTTCCACGCATAGTTGCCAATACACGCAAGTCTGGGGGCTCCGGAATATTGCCAATCGACTCTGGACTGCTTTCATACTCTGCTCCGGTAGAGAGGCTCAGCATCCGTGTTAGGATCTTGAAAGCTCGGTTAGCTTCTGCTGATTCTTTTCTCGTAATCTGCCATATTGATCTAGATGTTTTCAAGGCCTCCAAAAGTTGCTCCTTTGATACTGTAATTGAAGTCCCACCAGGGGGGTCTACATGGTGTGATGCATGTGATCTATCAGCCTGAAACACTTGGGATAGCTCAAGACAGAGTATCATATCGGCGAGCAGAAAGTCGTGTATACTCAGGCTGGAGATGAACCATCTATCTTTTGAAAGTCGTCCTCCTGGCTGTATTTCCACGTGAATGTCGTATTGATGCTTCAATATCTTTGTGGCAGCGTCGATGCATGTCAGCCTGGAGTATTCGAAGGGCGGGTGAAGCCGAGCAATTGCAAGGTATTTTCTGTGGAGCACGGCTCGGGATTTCTGATAAAGTAGCTCGAGCCAATATCTTTGCATAATAAGATCGATAGGGTCGATAATAGACTGGCTGAAGGATCGCATTCTGAATGCTGGCGGAAAACTGTCGTGAGCAGCTTCCAACTGCTTATCCAACTGCATCACTTGAGAGTAAGGCGTGATGTCTCGGGAGCTTGTGATTCGAAGTATCTCTGCGAAGACTTGCATGAGTCGGAATTTAATAATGCTGTACAAAGCTGGGGTACGCTCTGTTTCCGGTCGCGATGGGGGCAACACCGTTGTGTCTTCATCAAAGTCTTCATCGTAGAGGTTTCGCGGTGGACCTGTATCGTAATATTGCCTCTGTATATTTCCTGGTAGCCCAAACTGGAACGAAACTAGAGCGTCAATCTCCGTCAAAAGAGTCCATTTTCGACGCCGCATCTCGCCTTCAAAAACGGATATCTCTTTGTAGTGTTTTGGATCGCGATGAAGACCCATGTGCATTGCAAGTCGAGTTAAAATAGACAACAGCACCGAGTTACCTAACGCAGCGTCGTTTTGGCGCAAGTACTCACCACCAAAGTACAGAAGCAACGCTTCCACTTTGTACTTGCTGGGTTTCGTGTAGTCATCTAGAGCAAGGCACTGGGCAGCTCGTATTCTGAACGTGTCGGCTATTTGAAGAGGGCTGCCAAGATTCCCTGGAACGTCTTCATCTCCTCGAAGACAAAACAAAGCGGCGTGGCATATCATTGCAAACAACAGGCTCAGATATGAAAGTGATGCCTCCCGCGGGTTCTTCCAGAAATCTTCGTATTGTCGAAGAAATGATGGAACGTGGAATATCATCCATGCTGGCTCCTTTCCAGCGAAAAATCTTGCGATCAGTCGATCTGTGACTAGGCGAGGAGGCAACAAGTTGAGCATATCAGGAGTGCCAGCACTTGGAAAGGAGCCTAGCAACAGGACAGGACCGCGTTGAGCCGAGGAAGGAATCTCGAGACCATAGTCAGCATGCTCGGGATTTTCCTCAAATGTTTTGAGATCATCTGTCAGTCTTGTGATCTGTAAGCCTTAGTTAGTCACGCAAATCATCGAGAATCTCAATTGTCTGTTGTCTACCTCATCGAGAACACCCTCCCAATTAGCTCCGTGGAGGTATCGGACATCATCTACAATGGGACCTGCTGTTTCTTTAAACTGAATGCATGTGGGTTCGTCAACTAGCCCAGGAACAGCATCGTTCGCATCGGGAACGTCTTGGCTGTCCTCCTCGACATCTGGAGCCTTGTCTACGTCTCTCTTCTGAGACTTCAACATTTGGACCAGATGCTCGAGATGCCGTAAGCGTGCTTGCAAGGTCGATTCGTTGACAGGTTGCCTTGAACGTGCCGATACCCGTGCAGGCGACAACCCAGGGGCAGAAGCCACGTCGGATGTCCGTGGATTCACATATGGAATGTACTCGCATGTTGATGTGATGCCTCGCTTTTCGCATTGGTCACAGGGCGAAGATCGATTGCATTTCAGCCTGAGAACCCAACTATTAGCCCAGACCTAAGTGGGATGGGTTGAGAGCTGTACAGCTGGGCCTAGAGGCCCAGCTCCGGAGTTGTCAATCTCCGGAGGCTGGACACGGAGCTTACTTTTTCTCACGGCACGTTGTGCATGAGAAACGTATCCGGTTTCTCTTCTTCTGCTCCACCGACTGTTGGTCTGTTAGCGATCCACCTGATTCCGGTACGGCATCAATCTCCATATCGGTCATCTGGAAGTGGCTGCAGTTCTCGAGATTTCACGGTCTACAATTCTCCCATTGCCGAACGTCCCTCCAAAGTGCACGCGACATCTCAGAAGTGGTGGTCCGCGGTGTTTGCACGTGGAGAAGCGTGTGGTAAGATTGATGTACACTAGTAACTCATTTCTATACATTGGCAAGTAATACACACACAAATTCCACATTAAATGTTTGAACGAGACACTACTTGTTGCAGATAATGCGCTAGTTCAAATGCGCTTAGTCGCAATCGGACACCAGCGAGGCGTGCACAGTGACCGGGATTGCCCGGATTTATACGGATTTATAGAATCCAAGATCGAGGATGTTGGTAGGAGCTTGCCAAAGTCGTTGGTAGCATTATCGAATAGCTTCTCTTTACTGTAGAAGTTGAGCATCGTCAGCAACAGCGTTTTATATGATATTCATCTTCGGCGGGCACAAATCCCCGAAAGAGTTCCTTGAGTGTTGAGACTCACGGGTTGAGAATCCGTGATGCTACCTTCAATGTGTTATATTCAATTGTTCCTGGATGTGCAAATTGAGCACCAATGTCCGCCAACCAACAGTATAGACAAACGCTTTGAGAATGCATGTTTCATGCTTCAAGACCAATTCTAAAGACAAATACTGTCGTTTCCATTAATGGTCAAGTGAGTTGAGTATTCTATATTCTCTTGACTTGTCTAGAAGATGGCTTGCGACGTTGATTGACTAAGAACGTAAGACTTGACATGGCACTTCTCTATGCCAAATGTATATAATCTCGCTTTTGAACCTAGCATTCTGCCCGCTAATATCGGAACTCCCAGGCTACTATGCAGTATATTCTATACATATCACGGGGTGGCGCTTGGACCATATCTTCTGTGAATACCTCCGTCTTGCCGGTCTCCCCGGCCTCCCCGTCCTAGCGCGGGCGCCATCTCCAGCCACTCATCGGCGGACAAGATGTAGTCCCGATACTCCTAAGTCGGTAAAAAAGACCTGTTTGGATGAACGCGTGGATTCAGAGGCCTCGGCGTCATCGGTCGCTCTGCACCACGGCACGCGATGGCAGCTTTAAGTATTGCAAGCCCCCAGCATGGGACAGTCCGAAATGACGCCTCTACTGTTTTCTATGGGGGAGTTTTGCCTATAATCAGGAGGCGCATTCAAGATGGGTTCCGTCAAGAAGCCAAACTTCCTTGTTATCGTAGCCGATGACCTAGGCTTCAGCGATACGGGCCCATTTGGCTCTGAAATCAAGACCCCGGCCTTGGACAGGATCGCCAAGGAAGGGGTACGGTTGACAAACTTCCATACAGCGTCTGCATGCTCACCCACAAGGTCAATGTTGTTCTCGGGGAGCGATAATCACATTGCAGGCCTCGGCCAGATGGCAGAACATATGGGAAATCGAGAGCTATTCAAGGACAAGCCAGGCTACGAGGGTTATTTGAACTTTCGTGTTGCAGCATTATCTGAGATTTTGCAGGATGCTGGTTATTTTACCTTGATATCCGGAAAATGGTAAATCTGCTCGCTTTGTTCCTAAAGCGACTGGCATGGGCTAATCATGTGTTATATAGGCACTTGGGTGCAGCAAAAGAGCACGCGCCTTGTTCAAGAGGCTTTGATAAAGGCTTCGTATACCTACCCGGCAGCGGCAACCACTATAATTACGAACCTCAATTCAAAGAGGGCCAGCCGAGACCGTCTTTGGCTGTCGCAGACCCCAAGACATTTTGGATGAGGGACGGAGTGTATCTCGACCGCCGTACAGAGCTACCTACCGATTTCTACTCGACAAAAACCTTCACCGATGAACTTCTTTCATATCTTAGTAATCGCACCTCCGAAGAGAAGGACAAGCCGTTCTTCTCGTACCTAGCATATACAGCGCCTCACTGGCCTCTACAAGCGCCGAAGGAAGTGATAGAAAAGTATAAAGGGGTTTATGACGAGGGACCGGCAGCCTTGAGACTCAAGCGACTTGCTAGGCTTATTGAGCTTGGTCTTGTACCGAAAGATGTCGAGCCGGCGCCAATGGTCGGTCTTCTTGACCCTGAGTGGAAAACCTTGACTCCAGAAGAGCGAGCTCTGTCAGCACGAAAGATGGAAACATTTGCGGCTATGGTTGATGTTGTCGATCAAAATATCCAGCGAGTCTTGGACTACCTTGAGTCATCGGGCGAGCTAGATAATACCTTCATTCTGTTCATGTCCGACAATGGTGCTGAGGGCACGTTGCTCGAGGCTTTACCAATGCTCGGAGGGGTCACTAGTCTTGGTGCCCTAATCGAGACACACTACAATAATGAGCTAGGAAACATTGGTAACAAGGATTCTTTCACGTGGTATGGCGGATCATGGGCTTGCGCCTCGATGGCACCGTCGCGAGGCTTCAAGACATGGATAACCGAGGGCGGTATTCGTTGCCCTTGTCTGGTTCGTTACCCACGTATGTCTGCGACCCCAGGCTCTTACACGAATACCTTCACGACAGTGATGGATGTTGTGCCCACTCTCTTGGACCTGGCTGGGGTAACTCACCCATATCCTCTTTTCAGGGGAAGATCTGTAGTACCAGTGCGTGGCCGTTCGTGGGTTCCACACTTGGACGCATCGACCGACCTTACAACTGCTCCCAGTGTACATGATGAGAATACCGCGGTCACAGGCTGGGAGCTGTTTGGCCTGCGAGCTATCCGAGAAGGAAAATGGAAAGCTATCTATATGGCATCACCTCGGGGTAACGAGCAGTGGGAGTTGTACGATATGGAGGCAGATCCAGGCGAGATTCACGACAAGGCACTAGAGGAGCCCGACGTCTTGAAAAGACTAGTGCAGCACTGGAACGTGTACTATAATGAAGTAGGCATGTTTGACCCTGATGTGACTTATCACGTCGTCAAGGATAAGCGGATTACTTGATTATAGAAGTGAACAAATTGTATATAGTAAAGGTTAATAGCACAATTTGCTGTGAAGCTTTGGGCCAGACTATGATCAGAAATCACTACACGAATATTTTGATTTCACCAGCGCGGGCTCATGGCAGGATGTCTTTCTTACTGCCGCGACTGGAAGTGGCAGTATTCCTGCATGTTCGGACTTCACTAGTAGCTCATTCAAGGTCTATCGACGCAGTGTAGACAATAAAATGACTGAAATTGATGATTATAATTTTTAACAGACTTGCGTGTCTTGCAATACCTGCTGGTTCAGCCATATTGGTCTATCTAATCTCTGGAGTACGTACCACCTAAATGAGTAATTGTGTATCCATATTTGCTCTGCTCAGCCTTCAACTAGTTCGATTTTTGTACCGTGAGACTTACTTCCATTTTCAATATCACCATCGGCGACATGGTGGGTGAAAAGCTTCGCGTCTTTGAACTTGAGCACTGGGACACCATCTAAGAAGAGCCGGTCAATCTCCTCGAGCGTCTTGCCTTTGCACTCCGGCACGCAGAACCAAGCGAACACTGTGGCCAAGACCGCAGCTCCACCATAGATAAAACCTACTTTAGCTCCCAGATTTGCGTATGGCGCGTTGAGGAGATATGGTGTTGCGAAAGTGGTGACGAACTGAATGATGATGTTGACTGTAGATGCTGTTCTGTACGTCATGTCGCGAAGACGTGTGGATGGAACCTCAGCGGTCAAGATATGAGATACTGGTGCCCATCCAGAGGCAAACCCAAAGCCAAAGATAGTTAGCATGGAGATAATGCCAATTTTGTAGGATCTGGGCGGTTTATCAGAGCTAGCGCCCAAGCCACCCATGACGAAAAGAGAAGCAATCTGTATGAAGCCGCCCATGAAGAGCATTTTGCTAGTTTTCACGTTAGTTGAAGGAGATGACAAGGTCAATGATGCATGACTTACCGCCTGCCCATCCGATCAACCAACGCCATCGACAACACCACAGCCATCATGCTGACCAATTGATTCACGACAGTCATGATGAACGGGTCAACACTACCGAGCGATTTTATATAAACAGTTCCATATTTGTTCGCGAATGTATTGCCCGTGAGTTGAAGGAAGAAATTAACACCACAGGTGATTAATGTCCGCTTTAAGTTGGTGCCTTTCCAAAGATCAAAGAAAGATCCTTTTTCTTTCTCTTCATCAAGAATAGCTTTTGTGGCGTCGAGCTCCAATTTGATATCATCATCAGTAAAGCTTCCGGTGCGGAATCTTCGAAGGGCGATTTCTGCTTCCTCGTTTCGCCCTTTGAGAAGGAGCCACCTGGGAGACTGTCAAGCGGTTAGAGAGTGTTCTTGGCTTGTGTAAATGTTTCTTACCTCTGGAATGAACCATATCCCTGCAGCTACCAGTGTTGGGATAACAAAGAATAAGCCGAAGGGAATTTGCCACTGTTTGTTGCCATCGAGCGTGGAGGTCCCATAGCAAATTAGGCTCATTATCAAACCACCAAACTACAAGGAGGTTATTATGTACCGTCGAGTTTGGGCATTATCCTTGACTAGGGGGAATGTATCACTTACAAACAGCATCAATTGATAGGTTTCCACTACTAAGCCTCTCACCTGCTTCGGGACAATCTCCGCTTGGAAGACGGGCACAACTGCGAGCTCCATACCAACGTATCCGTCTACGCAGAAGTCTCGTTAGACTAGGTCTCTCTCAAGAGGGAGTAATAGCACGAGCGACTTACAGTTTAGGATTCTTGCAGCAAGAATTTGGGCCTGATTTCGCGAGGAAAATGTGATAGCTGCTGTGCAGAGAGCATATACGCTCATCGTGAACATCACCATTCTCCTGCCGTATCGAGAACTAATCTCACTCCCAATAAGAAGACCTATTGACCGCATCAGAACCTTATTTGCACCTTATGCTTAGTTAGCCATACCGAGTACGAAGCCGATATATGGCAAGCTGTTCAGGTAGGCCAGGAAGTTCGTCTCAATCTCATATTGGCCTTTGGAGTTAAGGGAGCCAAATTGCTTTTCGAAAGCATCCATTGCCTGGGTTGTTGAATACGCGGTCTGATCGAAGCCGAAGTTGAATTGAGATATAGCAATGAGACCAACAGACAAGAACAAAGTCTTATTGAAGAGACGTGGAATTGATGCCAGCTGTTCCTTTGTCCCAGCCATCGTGAAACGCGATGTTTCGTAGAGTAAGCCAGAATCGGGATTATTTGATGGCTTCTTGATGAAACGAGAGAGGGCAATATCACCAAAGATTCATTGCCTGCAACGCGCAAGGCTATTACTACCTTGATATAGGCACTCAGGTTGGGGACAAGACCCCAATTACACGATCGAGGCCAGCTATGGCCTCATCCACGCCAACTCCTCGCGGTCTTCTGTGGGGTGGACCCCGTGGGGAGGGACTGTAAGCGGACGACCAGTTATTTCTTGAGCATATCACATTCTTCAGACTTGTCCTGGATCTGCGGGTGCTGCTATGATTTGGCTAGTGGTCATGGTGGGGACGGCTCATGGGATAGTTGCGCTAGCAGGCCGCTAAAGAGCCCATTGACAACCTCACTCCGTGTCCTCCCCGACATTGCCGACACGTGATCATCATCCCCGTTTTTAAACAAGCAGATCTTACTTGACTCTAGCAATGTAGGCGGTTCTGCCATCTTTATCAAGTACCCTGGGCATCAGTATAGAAGTGACATAAGAAAATTGACTGGAAACCTCCCCGTCTCCCCGGCCTTATCTCCCCGAGTTCCCAACCTGATCAATCGACCAACTTGGGGATGTGAATATGCCATCTGACACTTCTACACGCGGCACACGGATCAGACCAGAAGGCCGAGCTCAGGGAGTAGGGGACAATGTCAGCGAGCTCATGAGTTCTGTCCCTAACCCCACCTCACCTAAGGAACTACTAGTACGACAGGCTGGTGACTTGAATATTCGTATAAACAACAACAGCATATCACCGCGGTTTCAAGAGGGAGGAAGACTTCGACCTCGTCACCGGAGGCGTGCTGTGACCGCTTGTCAACTATGCCGCATCCGCAAAACGAAGTGCGATAATGGTCGACCATCATGCGGTTACTGTCTTTTCCAAGGAGCGCAATGCATCTACACGGACAAGATTTCCAGTCTAAATACAACTTCTCCGCTTTCCCTTCCTGAAGAATCAGCAAGCCAAAGCGAGGTGTCGAATGCAGTCCTACTAGAGCACATTAGGCATCTTACGAACCTAGTGGAGGAGATTCATAGCGACCCGACGCTCCGCACTCAACACGAGCTCCAGCCTACATATCCAGGCAATTACTTGCCTCCCTCCACCGAGCCTCTCAAAGGAGTTGATCAGACAATAGATGATGAAGCAGGTCCAATTTCCGGTAGTGCATTCACAGCTGATGGGTTCGGAAAGCTGGAGGTGACTGAGCTAGCAGCCCGCACGAGTTCATGCGAATCAATACTGAGATGGCCAAGTCTTCACTCTGATGGACAGTTTGAAGACATAACCTCATTTGCACTCCAATCGACACTAAACACCGAACTACCTGTTGAGTCTGTGTTGGCGAATGCACGATTTGCAATTCAGGAGGACAAGATCTGGCCACTGTGCAGGAAATTCTTGGTGTTGATACATGTGAAGAATCCAATACTCGAGGTCGCAGAGTTCAAGCGGTATGCAAGAGAGGCTGCCGAATGCGGTCCGAGTTGGGACGGTCGAGGTTGTCTTGTGGTTAGTACGGTGCTCTTACCTAGGACCGAATTTCGCTGACAGGTTGGATATCTAGTTGCTCGCATGCGCTCTAGCATGTCTAGCAACTCCATATGACCCAACTCAAAGCCAAGATATACGTGAAGACATCAACAATCCAGTGGATCGATCTTGTAGTGATGACTATTTCGCGGCGGCTATGCGTCGGTTGAGTTTGCTGCCTACTTCGCTGATTTCGATACAATGTCAGTACTTTGCCGGGCTATATTTGAAGTTCTCGATCAAACCATTCTCCGCTTGGACGTTACTCCAGCAAGCCTGTGTCCGAATCCAATCATATCTGTACGCCAAAGCTCTTTCTGTGCCATTTGCTGGCGATGAAACTAAGACGACACGTCACATCGAGCAAAGACTATACTGGTCTTGTGTAAAGGCAGAATGGTGAGCTGGATATGCCCTCTTCTGTTCATTTTGTACAAAGTCATTAACAAGTGCCCCCGTAGTGAACTAAGAGCAGAATTACAGTTACCAGCATCTGGCCTTTTGCAGTTCAAATATCCTGACCTCTTCCCCTCACTGTCCTTTCCCCCGACATCCGACAATCTCGATTTCGCTGATGGCTTTGCTGGATCAGCGGGACAAAGCCCAGCAAATCAAATTGGGGACACATCAGTGGCATATGGCTATCTCCAACCTGAAGAAGAAAGAAGTTGGCTCTATTACTTGGCTGAGATATCACTTCGAAAGTTGATGAATAGAATCCTGGAAGGACTTTATAGTGACGGAGAGGGCTATTGGCTGACGAACGTCACAAGCTTATTATCGCAGCACGCCGTGTTTTACGAGGAACTCACTCTCTGGTAAATATCTTGGATTTAGCATTGACTTGATCTGGCATGCTGACGGACTTTCCAGGAGAGCCCATTTGCCGAAGCAGATACAATTCTCTGACACAGAAATGCCGTCAAACGAGTTAGCCTTCTTTTTGAAGACTCGATTCCTGGTCTGCCTCGAGTGGATATCGAGACCCTTTCTTTTCTATGCAACTTCACAGCCTGCTACAGATCCTGTGATCACGAAGATCCTGCCATTAGCTCAACAATGCCTTGATGCGTGCATGTCGCTGATTGAAATCATTTCTTGTCACCATCGCCATGGAGGAATATGGGGGCTTCTTCGGAAATCCTTCAGTGCTGCTGTGTTATTGATGGTGGGAGGGAAAAGGAGTGCTATTCTCAAACTCCCGAAAGACTGGCCTACTTGGGTGAGCCTTTCTATCACCACAATAAACGTTTGGGAGAGCGGAGCCTCCGACCTAGTGTGGATGAGGCAGACCTTGGAAAGGCTGTCACAAAATGATGGGGTGAGATTGACTTAGTATGCCTTCTTTAATGAATCATGTCAGCAAGAAATGACCAGGCGTCCATCGTGAGGACAAATCCGGGTGGTGCATAAGCGTCTGCAATCTAAGAAGCAGCCAAAAGGTCAATCAATTGGCTGCATGAACTGTGGCGGGGTGGTCCGACGGCTGATCGACGACATCACGGAGCCAAGACAGCCACCTGCCGGACCTAGCACGGTTCTGGAAGCTAAACAGTGGCCGAGAGGTTGCATCACGGGACATGCTTCTCGGCATACAAAGATAACGCACCCTGGTCATCGGCACCTGCCTGATCCCGGACACTCTGCCGTCTGGTGTCGTGCAGCGGCAGCACACACCTTTATAAAGATGGGATTGAACATCGCTGACTGGGTCTTATTTTGCACGCAACTGCCGATTAAGGAATGCGGTCAAGCCAGTGAGCTCAGGATACGATTCATAGTGGAAAACTAGAAACCCGGTAAAATATTGCCAAGAACTATCATATTATAAGAATGTGTTCATAGCGCACTTTGAACGGTGTATATACTTTGTCTGGCAGTGATTAGAAAACTTGAAGAGTTGACGATCTGACTTCCTAAACTATTCCTTGCAATGCGCCTCCCGTTATATCTTGTGCCTTTTTTGGCAAGTTCACAGCTCGGTCTTGCGGCTCCTGTCGTAGGACAGGAGAATGTGGATACTTCTTTGAGATTAATCAAGACATCAGAGACTGATCCAGGAACCTGGGTCACAGAAGAAGAGAAACTCACAGATTACGTTGCCAAAGGAATTGGTTTCATTGACATAACCGACATCACTGTGAGCGAAACCCATGACGGACAAGAGCGTAGCGCTGATTCAAAGACAAGGACGATGAAGTTCTGGAGCAGCTTTCTTCCTCTTCTGAACAGGACTCGCTAGCTGCTCGAGCAGTAACTTATCCCACGACGTTATCGCATCAATCCGAGGCAAGCCCGTTGATATCCAGCATATCTACGGCCAATCAACAAAGTTGGTTGAAGACACTGACGGAGTGAGTCTTGCTTGAATAGCATACCGACAAGTTGCTGAAACAGTGCTTTCAGCTTTTATAATCGATACTATCGAAGCACGTATGGTACCGAGGCTGGGACTTGGCTCTTCAACCAAGTCAAGAGTGCTGCTTCGTCGAACTCTGCCATTACAGTTACGCAATTCACCCATTCGTTCAACCAGCCATCCATTATTGCCAAAATTCCCGGAACTACTACGAATCTTGTCATCGTGAGCGCACACTTCGATTCGACAGGAGGCTCGTCAACAGCACGCGGTCCAGGTGCCGATGACAATGGCTCGGGCGTAGTTGTGATTCTTGAGGCTCTGAGAGTATTGGCGACTTCTGGCTTCAAACCGAAGGACACGCTCGAATTTCACTTCTACGCCGGTGAAGAGGGCGGAATGCTAGGATCACAGGCTGTCTTTGCCAACTATAAATCAGCAGGGAAGACAATTCTTGCGGTAATGAATCAGGACATGGCAGGGTATTCCCCCAGTGGGAAGATCTCGGTATACACGGATTATGTCGATAGCTCGCTCACTGCATATGTACGGCTGGTGGCTACACAATACAGTGGAACCTCAACTACGAGTGATGCGTGTGGTTATGGGTGCTCAGATCACGTTTCAGCAAGATCAAATGGATTTCGTAAGTTGACCCATATTCAAAATGTGCGAAAACATGTCTAATCGGCCGTGCAGCTGCATCGTACGTGTGTGACGAGGTTATGAGCACTTCGGATCCGTATATTCACAGCTCCGCTGATGTAAGTTCCCTCAGGATGATGCCATCCACACTGCAAAAACCATGGCTAATCTCTTATAGTCGTACTCTACCATCATGTGGGATGCAGTATTAAGACATACCAAGTTCACAGTTGGATATCTTGTTGAGGCATCATATCTATAATTATTTCACCTTGTTACATGACAGTAAATATCAGTTGATTGCTTTAAGACTTGAGTCTCGTCCTATCAACCGACTATTGACTTCTAGGGCCATGTCCTGTGAGTGAAGCCATCGTAAACATCTCCAGCTTGTCTGCTTCATTTCTTTGTAATACTGGACCTTTCAAGTCTGCGACAAGACGCCTGAGAGCCTATGCTATACGTAAACGAAGTAGAGAGCATACCATAGACTCCTGTGGGGAACGCGCTAGGTCCCCTGTTTTTTAAGAGCTCTCGGAAACCTCGGTGCATATCAAGAGTTGTTTAAGGCGAATTAGCGGCTCAACCTTGCTAGACTCGGGCGGCAAGCTAAATGAATTCCCAACACTCATAGTCGTGTATGGTATACATGGTTGAATTCAAGGGATCGCAGTTCGCCGAGGTCCCTCGTTCATTCTTCAAGGTCATCTCCCGGATCTCGCTGAGTCGGCCAATCGGACGGGCGTATTGACGATAGTTAGATCTCTAAGCACATGGCACATGCGATTCGTTGATAGGCATTTATTGTTCCAGCGGACTAAGGCCCTGTTCGCGGCTGGACTGGCTTGGCATGGCCGCCCACCTGTCAAAAGCGGTTTGGGTCCTCCGGCACCGTTACAACGTGCCCAGAGCTTCGGCGTCTGAAAGGCCAGGTTGATCAGGCACATTCAGCCCCTGTGGCGATCCGGTCTAGCTGAAAGTTGCACCGACCTGCCCTGCTTGTGCAAACAGATTTCATAGCAAGATGCGATTTAAATACCACTGCATGCCAAGTCAGTCAATCCTACGCAATGTGATGCACTCGAATGTCATCGCGGCTCTCAATTTCACTACGGCTGTGCTGCGATGAAGTCAATCGCTATCCTTGGTGTCACTGCGGCACTGCAGCTGTTCGTCAACGCCGTAACCATCGCCGAGATCAATGGTAACAAGTTTCTCTCGCCTTACGCCGGCCAAACCTTGACCAACGTTACTGGACTAGTGACTGCGAAGGGTCCGAGTGGCGTATGGATCAGGTCGACCACGCCGGATGATGATGTCCGCACTTCCGAGTCTATCTACGTCTACAGTAGCAGTGTCGGTGCCAGCCTCTCGGTCGGCGACATCATTTCTCTCGATGCTAAGGTGAGCGAATATAGGTCAGCGACGACCTATATTTACCTCACTGAATTGGGATCTCCCAAGAATGTTAAGGTCTTGTCAAGTGGAAACACTGTGAATCCCTTGGTAATTGGTGTTGATACTTTGAATCCGCCAACTGTGCAATACACCAGTCTGGATGGAGGAGATGTGTACGCATTGCCCAATGCAGCAGCCAACATCTCAACTGTTAACCCCGTGCTGGCACCCGAAACGTATGGTTTAGACTTTTGGGAGAGTCTCAGCGGCGAATTAGTGACAGTCAAACAGCCGACAGTTATTGGGAGACCGAATTCATATGGGGACACTTGGGTTGTTGGTGACTGGCCAGTCACTGGCCGTAGTGCACATGGCAGTCTCACAATGTCTGACAAAGGTTTGCGATCTCTCATGCCTCAAGGTATCAGAATAAACCTGCTCATTCGTATCCAGACTCAAATCCTGAAGCCATCATAATCGGTGACCCGCTGGATGGCTCCTCCAACCCTAAAGACACCAAGATTGGAGACCAACTTGAAGAGTTTAGCGGTATTGTTACCTACACTTTTGGTTTCTACTACATTCTACCTCTCACGAGCCTCAAGCCTACAACACTGGCATCCGCAGCTGCTCCATCCACGACACTTGAGAGTCAGAGAAACTGCCGAGCTATCACCGTTGGCGATTACAATGTAGAAAACATGTCGCCAACTTCAACCCACATACCCAAGGTTGCAGCACACATCGTAAACTATCTAAACACTCCAGATATTATGTTCATTCAAGAAATTCAGGATAACGACGGGGAGACGGATGATGCGGTTGTGGATGCGAATGTGACGCTCGCCACGCTGACGGCAGCAATTGCATCCCTCAGCAATGTCACCTACTCATTCGTCGACATTGACCCTGTAAATGACCAGGATGGCGGTGCACCTGGTGGTAACATCCGCCAAGCGTATCTCTACCGTTCCGAGGTGGTCAGTCTGTGGAAACCGAACCCTGGCTCAAGCACCGATGCCAACGAAGTGCTTCCAGGTCCGGAATTGAAGTATAACCCTGGACGAATCGCCCCCTCCGATTCGGCGTGGAACGCCAGTAGGAAACCTCTGGCTGCTATGTGGGAGGCCAAAGGAGCAAAGAAGCCATTCTTTACAGTAAACGTTCACTGGTCGTCAAAGGGAGGAAGCACGAGCTTGCATGGAGACGTTAGGCCGCCGGTGAACGGCGTGGTCGCCAACCGACTCAGACAGGCCGAGCTGACTGGGGTGAGTCAACATTTTCCTCATTTTCTTGCTGCTGGCGATGTCACGTGTACAATAGATGCTAATTGAAACAGGATTTCATCGGGCAAATTCTTGCAGCGGACTCTGCTGCACGTGTTATCGCAGCTGGTGACTTTAACGAGTTTGTGTTTGTGGAGCCCATGGAGGTATTCTCTGCGAAATCAGGTCTCAAGGATCTTGACGATGTCGTGGGGATTCCTGCTGAGGAGAGGTATACATACACGTACGACATGAACACACAAGCATTGGATCATATGTATGTGAGCCCAGCGCTGGAGAGCAAAGCTGGTTATGAGCATATCCACGTCAACTCCTGGGCAAAGTATGCTGACGTTGTCTCGGACCACGATCCGAGTGTGGCAAGGTTGAACGTTTGTGGATGTGCATAATTGTAGAGATACAAGCAGATATTTCGTGTGTCCGATAGCAAAATGCAAATACTTGATTCTAGGGGCAACCAATACTTACCATGCTACTTTGTCATGACCGGTGTAAACAACCGTAAGGCTATCTCACATAGTCCTCTTATCTGTCTTGTCGATCTCTTCAACTCTCACATGGCGAAAAACCAATCGCAATCATGGCGTGCCATTGATCAGAAGCTTCATCCACGGTCTTTTGCTTGCGTTTGACGATTCATGTTCGACGTCAGCGGCTACCGTTCATGCTGATATAGTAGAATTACTGTTTGTTCTAGTGTAACTAATGATTTCGTTTTCTTTCAGGAATGGGTGTTAATCCTATTTTTAATGTCAATATGCCGAGTTTGCAATACCACATGGGCGTCACGGTGACCTCTCAGACGGCAAGGTGCATCACAAAATACTCCCCCATCCGGACGAATTCTGTCACCGTTGCCAACTCAGTGTTTGCGGATCCACAGCGTGTTCAATGTTATGAAAATTATATAAGTCAAAATAATAAACACTTGGAGGAATTTGACCAACTATCGTGTTTCTTTGCAGATTATTTGCAGATTAGCGGACCAGAACATTAAAAAAATGCCAAAGCTCAGCAAAGCAAGGCCCACGATTGGTTTAGAGATTGAGTTCCTCATTCCTTGGAAACTTGGCGACAGCTCAAACAGCCAGTGATTGAGGAAGGCGTGGTTCGCGTGCCTGTCGGCGATGGCTATCGATTACATCAAATGAAATGATAAGGGCGAGAATGCAGGTTGATGGAGGCATCCGAGCATCTCTCAAAGCCGCAGGCAACAAAGCTGGAACGGTTGAACCTACAGATGATGCCCCTAGTATTGCCACACAACTATGGAACGACAACTGGATCGTGAAAAGAGATACATCAGTGCACGAAGATGATTTAGAGGAGTATGATGGCTATGTTGACGTAGAAGTCAACTCACCCATCTATAATGCACCTCCAGATGACGATAAAGACGCTCGAAAATGGAAGCGGGTTACACGAATTATGCAGAAAATACAGGCAGATTGGCCGAGCAATCGTATCAATAAGACTTGTGCCTACCAGGTCCATGTCGGACTACCAACAATGTACAGTCTTCTAGATGTCAAGAGATTGGCTACCATGCTGTGGCTGGCTGAGAGGAGACTTCTTCAGCTATACGGCCCTCATCATCGAGAAGAGTCGGGATGGTACAAACCATTGTCCAAGCAGAGCAGGCTCGCACTTGCGAACCCCATCGAGCAATCCAGCCCCAATCCTGGCGAACGGTACAACCAGAGTACTCTTGATAAAAAGCGCCGAGAAGATTACATGGCAGGAAATTACCACACCGGTACGAGCAAAGATGAATATGAGACCTGCATTGGGGCAGGAAGCTTTGGAGATCGTGTTTTGGAAATCGACCCGTTTGAAACTTTGAATTAGCAGAGTGACGCTACATCGTCCACGTATACTTTCAAGAAATCCAAGCTTGAAAATAAAATGATTGATCTCTGGAAGGCCGAGGAGGGCGAGCAAATTCGCTACATGCTGGCACCCAAAATCACACCAGGCACCGGCACCAGACTAGGATATAACTTCAACAATATATTTAGCATTAAAGGCACCATCGAATTTCGCCAGATGGAATCAACCCTAGATCCCGTGCGTTTTCAAAATTGGGCTATAGTATGCTATAAACTGGTGTTATTTGCAAGGGACTGTAATGTGCAAAAGTTTAGACTTCTGCTGCTCTGTCTGCTGAAAGACATCGAGCAGTATGGCATTTGGGATCTGCTCGAGGATCTCAAATGTCAAGTAAGTGTTGTTGAGTGGTTCAAGCAGAGACGCAGACATGCAATAAGCTAAATATTCCTCAAGTCATACCTTTAAAAGAACGATGTTTAAAGATTGATTATTGAAGCATCCTATCCATGTATTTGTCAACATGTGGTTTGGTAACATACTGAGATTCTCGTCGCTGTTTTGGTAGTTTAGTCACTTAACGAATTGTGATCAAACACTCAACAAGTTTCCAGTGACCCGCCAACCTTGGGTAACAAAATCTATACAGCTTTTGAACCTCGCCAGGTTGTGTGCGAGAGACCGATGTCATAATTTGGAAGGACCTACAATGTTGGTAGTAAAGCGCCTGCTATTAATACTCATTGCACATGGCTCACCTCTGTCGAGATTGTTATTTATCTCGCAGAAAGGATTTCTCCAGAACCTTCCTCTATTTCTTGGCTGCTCTCAATGGCGTTTCTCAGATAGTATACATCCAACACCATTTGACAGAGGCATACCCTCACAAACTCATCAAGTCGGCTTCAGACAAGATTTTCTGCTTCTTCGCGCGGCTGAAACATACCTGGACAGACTCCTCGCGTACAAATTTCCGTCTCACATCATTTCTGCCTCCCATCTATCCACTCACCTTTACTGTTGTGCCACGCTCTTTCCCTCTTTCATCCTAATGAAGTAGAGCCTCCGTCTGCCTCACTTTTACGGTGACAGCCGCATTTGGGATCGCCTGCGGCACATGTTTTACTTGGCATAGCTGGCGAGATCACTTCACCGTTCATTCAAAAAGCCGCATTGTCGTTCTGTAGAAGATCTGAGATACAAGCGGACACCCTGACTTGGACAGCCGCGCAGCAAGACTGTGGCAAAGCAAGGGAGATCGTTTATCATGGTGAGTTCAGTTCTCGGACCCTAAACAGTAATATGCTTATAAATGACATCTATCTAGTCACACACAAACAAAGGCAGTCCTCTGCTGGAGGACTTTTCCGAGTCGATCTACAATGCCGAGGCATCTGAGAGCTCCTGTTTCACGGTAATCCATCCTGAAGACCAGAGAAAATGGGCTCAGTATCTAGGTAAGTACTGATCACACTACAAGTGGTGAAGTAGCTTGGAAAGGCTTGATGAAGTTGCTGATCACGATATGCAGAGTCGCACCATCAGATCAAGTGTGTGACATTCTACGGAGACGAGAATCTCGACCTCACCATTATTGCAAGTGGTTATGTTCGATCAGAGCGTTACTGCCGATACTCGGATGAGCAAGATCGTGAAGAGGACAAACAAGCGTTCGTCATCTCCATGGAACGTCTGGCAGGAATTTCGAGCCATTGGGAGCTTCTTTTGAACGGCCTCGTCGGAGTCGTAGACACCGGCGGCATTCAGATCATCAGCCTGCCCGTGGTATCAGCTGAGGTTTTCTCCATAATTCTATCCGTGGCTCATGAATTATACGATGATGTGCCCGAGGAGCTTGAGTTAGGTGCTCTCACTTTGTTAGCGAAGGCGAGTATCCAGTACTCGCTTTTGACAGTCTTGCGCCCTTGGGTCGGCAACTGGCTGGCTTGCCTTGGAGTTAGACAGGGCTACCTCCCAAGAGATTCCGACGAGCAGATGGACTTCGTCACCATATACCGCTGGATTTGGGTCGCGTATGCCTTTGGCCTTCCTGATGTGATGTCTGCCATGACGTTTAAAATGGCCTACACCACCCAATGGATTGGACGTCCCATCACATTGCCACCCACCATTTACGGTACGTTCTTAGCTGGGGCTTTTCTATCATGAGTGTGACAGTTTCTGACCGGTTTGCCACAGACAACGTTCATCGGATCCGGGCGAAATATTTGGCACACGCCACTCGCCAAGTGTACGAATACCACAACCAGGTCAAAGGGCTACTTGGTGTCATGAATCGCTCTGCAATACCTTGCGAGGTTTGTAGCAGTGGTTCGCCTCTGTGCGTGAAGGGTCAACATGATATCCTAGTAGCCTGGTTCAAGGCGTCAAGGCTATCTTTGTACAAATTCAATGATGACGTTGCTGGCAAAGTCTTGCCTGCCGCCCCGACTCACCTTCTCAATTTCCGCAATCTCGTTCCTTCCGGAATGAGAGCTGGCCATCTATGCAAGTCTACACGACGAAAGGGTTGTGGACTCTGGGATGTGGCTAAGACATTCCCTTACCCGGGGGAAGAACACTTGCATTTGGCCCAGTACATGGCCAATGCAGGACATGAGATCCCGACTCTGAAGCCAGAGCAGGTTGCACGAATGACTCGTAATCGTGCTATCCTCGAGAGAAGATGATGGAGAATGATTTCAGCAAATGTTTTCGGTGGCTATGAATGCGGGATTGCAATGTTGAACGTTAGCAGATGTGCAAGCGATCACTGAGGGCGATGTCAGAGTCTATTCTGAAATGCATCTCTGACGTATGAGAGTTAAGCAAAGACTGAAATTACTACAAATTTGTCTTCCCAGGTTATCTCATTTGGACTCGATAGGTAGCCGAAAAGGATTGTCACTTTCCGTTCACCAATCTATTGATAGGAAAGCTGTTGGTAGGGAAGCCGGTAAGGCACTCTCCAGCAATTGTCATCATGGCAGAATCAAAGCAAATGTATTTCTCTTTTTTGATGCTCTGGAGAACCTTGCTCGAAATTGAAAGCTACTGTAGCTCACCTTGCTTTTCGGTGCTGACGGTTCAGACTGACCCATGTTAACCACCTCTCCCGCTTTGGATTTTATGCAGCTCGCGAATTCTCTAATAAGTTCCTGATATCGCTTCCACCATCCTAACGCTGCTAGATCTTGTTTGTAGCGATGATTTTCCGCTGATTCTCCATGTATTTGATGTGGTCTTCCGTTGCTGGTCGGGCTTTGTCACCAGCGCAAAGGCTCCAGACACTGTGGTGCAAGTACCCACCCGTGCCTCCGCGATCGAGAAACTCTGCAAGCACGCCAAGTCTGCATTTCATTCTGCCTTCTGGTTCGCACACGCCATCAGTGTCGAGAGAATCCGCTACGCAGATTTGCAGTGGCGAGATGTCCGCTAACTTGGCAGCTTCTTCGAGCTGCACAGGCACGAGAGGTAGGAGCCGCTCAGAAAACCATTCTTCGAGTGCCTTGATTTGAAAAGTGAGACATTTCCTGAGTTTCTTTCGACAGATTCGACTAGACACCTCCCCTCCTTTTGCTTTGGCATCCCGCAAGTCTTTGAGACAAGCCCAAGGTTGTTTCATTGCCTCTAAAATGTAAGCGGATCTGCAGGCATAGACTCTCTCTAGATATCCATCAGCTCTATTCCGAAATCATCGAATTGCTCACCTACCATGCAATCCTAGTGGAAGACTTTTGCTGCTTGGGATAAGAGTGGAGCTGATGAATGAGAGTTGGAAGCATGTTTTGAGAAAGAGCTGCTCCAATCCAAATTCATAGGCAATCCATATTTTCTCGACTTCCTGATGATAGTTGTATGGGTCTTCCTCAGAAAGATCTTCCTCCTCGTCTAGCAAGTCCTTGGTCCATTCGGCTATCCAAGACCTGATGAGATGCAGCCCTTTATATGTGTAACTAAGCTTCGCAAGTTCAGCAACGTCGTGTAGTTGGAGCTGCATGTCGTCTACAAGGGCTCGCTTTCCATGAGCGATGGCCGAAAATACCATAACAAGCCGTGAAATTCCCGGACGAAACTCTCTCACCAGAATGGTATCATTGGCATTCGTAAGCTGAGATGTCTTCGAACCAAGTGACCTCCAAGCTGGAAATTTGCTATCGAGGCATTGTTTCGAGACAAGATATGCGGTCTTGACATCGCGCATGAAGAACCATTCAGGACTCGAGGATTGGGCTCCTTGGATTAGGAGAACACAATCAGGGTTCAAAGAGTGTATCGCAATCTCTGTCACGTCGTGCTTCAACCCTAGACATTTTGTTAGCAGTCGTGGATGATTGTAGATGTTAAAGGGAGCTAGTTACTTAAATCGGGCTCCCAGACTGTGTTTGATGTTTCCCCTGACTCATCGTTATTGTTCACAATAGGTGTGTCACTCCCATCCTGCGCGCTTTCCTCGTCAGACCTATCAGAGTCGTCATGGCCTTCGTCAACGACCACGCATGGGCTCGGTTCTTTCGAAGTGCCAGGCATTGATGATTCCGAGGGTTCGATTGAATTTTCGCCCTCTTCCTCATCTTCCATATCCTCATCTTCTGCGTCCTGTTCATTATCGCTGCCATCCGAGTACTCTGATCCGAGACTTGTATAGTCATCATCGTCCTGAGACTCATCTTCCATAAGATTGAATGACCCTAGACAGTTTTTCGCCGAATAATGTCTGAGACGACTCATGTTGGTAGGCGGATAAGGGTTTGGGAAGCTGTAAATGCAGGAGCCGTGAACAGGAATTATTTTCGAAGATCTAAATTCTCGTTTAGGTGAAGGTGAGATTTAAATGCGGATAGGATTAGCTTCAATACTTACCAAGATAGAATGAATTATCAAGAAAGGAAAGAAACACCAGGTAGATGGTGTTGAAGCCAAATGGAAATCAAAGTTGCTTTAGGAAAAAGAATCTTTTTCGGCGGATTCCAGAGCTTGAACTATTTCGTATGACCCAAAATCACAAATTGGGGAACTCAAACCTGGTAGGTGATGCCTTTGATGCACTCGATGAAAGGTGAGTACTTGCAATGGCATTGTTTCTAGGAGTGGAAGCAGCGCTTGCTAGATCAGGGTTCCAGAAACTTTAGCAATGGTGAAGGCATGCTGTGTAGATACCCGCTGTCTTGATCTTAACGCATCACAAAAGTATCTACCAGAGAATCGACCCCGGGCTAGGAAATTTGATGATACGCACAAGCTCCTGCTTTCAAAGTATTTCTAGAACTCCTCTCCCACAAGGAGGCCACTATCCCTGCGCAATTCCAAGGCAACAGCAATATGATCAAATACTAGCCTTAATCTGCCTTGTTGGATCAAGAATCCATTTGAATTTGTTGCCTCGATCTTGGTAAACAGACTAGCAAAGAATATTGTCAACTTGAAAAGAATGAGCTCCTGTTGATTGAAAGTCATGGGTACCACGATGTGACTCTCAAGCCCACTACAAGCATCTGTAAGAAGGTGTTTTTCTGGTGCAGATGTGTTTCGTATCGCTCAGATTCACGGCCTACGCGTAATGCATGATTTTCTCTGCCTCTCATCGCTTCACTTGCGCCAAAGGCGATACCAGGCCGACTATTTCCTCACCATCGAGGCGGGAACCCATTCCATGCACTAGGCATAAACCTTGGGCTAAATAACAAATGCAACTGCCCATAATACTTTTCAAAGTTTTTGCTGCTCTGGCCGTCTCGTCCCATATCAGACTACTATGCGGCGAGTCTACCGTAATTGTACTCAATAGCTACACAATTCGCACATCAGGCTCTGTTGTCTTGGAAGTGCCATGGCACAAACAATGGATTATTAAGTGACGCGCAAGACAATTGGTGTCTATCTGCAACGCATGTCCCTGGACTTTGCATCAAGAACAATGAGCGTTATGCCAACATTGTGATACAAAACATCGAGGTTAAATTTCTGATGCACAAACATATCAGCAGCAGGCTCGATAGCGATTCAATCAGGTAGTCAGCATTGGAGACCCTAGGCGGCTTTGCTGTATCGGAACGTAGACTTGATAGATGCAATCGCTCGCTCAATCCTTTTCTGAGAACGGACGGGTATGTGATTGGGGCCATTGATGGCGAACAGTATCCTGGCGAGCTCGTAGGCAGTCCCGAGAGCAGCATTCATCACGGAGAAGATATTGTAGGCATACGTTAGAGCGCGGTCGACGGTGCTTAGCCATGCTGAATTATAATGGTGTTGTCAAACCTTCCCTACTTGATCTAGGAGATCGCTCTCAGGGAACTGAAGCTTAAGAGGAACGGACCTGCCAAAAAGTGGGCACAGGTACGAATCTTGATTTGAGACGTGCATGAATATACCCCTCAAGAAAGCACGGGGCTTTATTGTGACTTGTTCGCGTAGTGGTGCCCTTGATGGTTCTTGATATTGAGTGTCCAACTTAGCGGCTATGAGTAAACCGATGGATACTCGAGTGTCCGGTACCTCAAGACTGATATCACTATGTTTGGGTACCCATAGCTTTAGCACACAATTGATTATAAAGAAACACATTTTCATGCAAATCTCGGTATACTTCAAGGTACTTATAGGTGCCAAAGAGCAATTTGTGAATTTTGTATTGAGCGATTGGAGCCTGTGGTCGCTGGAAACAGATTCGGGAGGGGCGCCGGACACGGATCCGAGCGAGCGATTGGCTGCATGACACCGCTCGGAATCCGGGAGATGTGGTCATTTCGTAAATACCGCCAGAGCTACGGCAAAGTGAGCTGACCTCATCATCATCTGGGCTATCAAAACCATCCTATACGAAATGAAGGGACTTACTCTCGACATGCTGTGATCTTGGCAGTCTTGAGAGGCGAGAGCAGTGGAGCAAATCCCCCCACCTTTGTGGTTTCTGGGGACTGCTCCAACTTGGTGTTGACAACGACCGGCTCGTATGCGTATGCCCAGATCGCTTATCTCTGGGCACGATAAGAGCATGAGCGCAGATCCAATCCAATTTGTGCTGACGGCGGTCTATGCTACTACGTAAAGCCATCACGAAGGTTTACTCCTCGAAAGCGGGTCATTTCTCCCGATACATAGAGGTCACGGCGCGCTCCGATGCGACCGCCCAGCCCAAATATTAAACATGCGGTAGCTGCTACCTGGAGAGCCTACTGGGCTCCCTCAATCTTTATTTGAGCTCCCAGGCCACTCCCAGTCGCTCATCAAGGGTATTGGACACGATGCAGCTCAAATACCGGAAACCACACCTCAAGGTCGACCAGCCAAAGTCGCTGTTTGCCGAGGGCAACGCGCGATGGTGAGTGAGGCATTGTTCCTCTGCGAGTCATTGTACCACTTTATGCGGAAGACTGATGTTGTTCATCCCAGGACAAACAGAGATCTTGATCCCGTTCCTCCACACGCTCGAAAATGGGGAGTCACCAGCTTCATCGCATATTGGATCTCGGATGCGTTCAATGCTGCTACCTGGCAATTTGGCGCAGGTGTCATTGCTGTTGGACTGACCTGGCGTGAGAGTGTTGGAATTGTCGCGCTTAGCTTCTTCATCATCTCCATCGTAGTAAGTATCACAAATGGGAAGAACGACGGATTCAATCGCTGAAATAATATTCTACTCAGATCGCCCTGAACGGTGCCATTGGCGTCCTCCATCATACACCTTTCCCTGTCATCGCTCGAGCATCATGGGGTTTCTGGGGCTCTTACGTCGCTATCATCTCCCGAGCCATCCTCGCTGTCTTCTGGTTCGCAATCCAGACCATGAACGGGGCTTTCACAGTACGATGTATGATAGGTGCGATATGGCCATCATTCCTCACTCTGCCCTCCAACATTCCCGCCTCACAGGGCATCGATGACGCGACTCTCGGCTGCTTCGTCATCTTCTGGTTCTTTCAGATACCATTCCTCCTCATGCACCCTAATCAGCTCCGATGGCTGTTTATGGTCAAGTCGACTGTCGTCCCGGCTGCCTGGCTCGCGATCATGATCTGGGCATTAGCGAGCACTCGCAACGACAACATCTTCGACCAGAAGCCACAAGTCTCCGGATCAGCATATAGCTGGGCATTCCTATCGAGCATGACGTCTGTCATAGGTAACTACGCGACACTGAGCGTGAACCAGAGTGACTTCAGCCGCTACTCACGCGTCTCCGTGAAGTGGCAGTGCATATATGTGCCGATGCTGCCTATCTTCTTCACATTCATCGCGTTCATAGGGATCGCCTCGGCGTCTGCAGGAGGCGCGCACTACGGCGTCATAGAGTGGGATCCGATCGCGCTCATCAGCCACTGGAGCAACCGGCCGGCGCGATTCTTCGCTGCATTGAGTTTTGCGCTGGCGGCCCTGGGCGTCAATATTAGCGCAAACTCACTCTCTGCTGCGAATGACCTCATGGCTCTGTTCCCTCGGTTCGTCAACATCCGCCGCGGCCAAGTATTGTGCGCCATCCTGTGCTGGGCACTGGTCCCCTGGAAGATCCTCGAGAGCGCCGGGTCCTTCCTCAATTTCATGTCCGCTTATGCCATCTTCCTCGGCCCAATCGCAGCTATTATGCTGTTCGATTTCTACGTTGTGCATAAGCGTCGATACGATACGGTTGCGATGTACGATCCGAAAGGCATCTATAGATATACTGGTGGGGTGAATTGGCGGGCCATTGTGGCATTCCTGGTTGGTGTTGCGCCTAGCATGCCCGGCTTCATCAATGGCATCAACCCGAAAATAGACGTCGGTGTCGGGATACATCCGTACCAGTTTGGATGGCTCCTGGGCTTCTTCGGGACGGCACTAGTGTACACGGCCCTGTCACTGCTCATACCAGCTCGAGAGACATTCATAGGTAGAGCAGTAAGACCAGATGAGATATATGCGGCCCAGGGGTATGTCGAGGGAGAGCCGGTTGATAGTGGGAGTGGAGATGGTGAGCGGGGCGTGCCGGAGAAAAAAACCATCAGCTCTAGGTTTGAGAGGTTTCTTTGATCACTGATAACTAGACACGGGAGGTTGGAGACAAATTATTGCTGTAGAAAGGGTTGCATAAGCCATCATCGAGGGATCACTCATCATGCATCTTTCTCAGTGATCTTAATTCTAAGACATGATTTCTAACGGCGTGACTCGACAATAAGGGGACCGACTCTTATATATAATGTTTTTGACGTCTAATTTATGCGCACAATACAGGCGACGATTCAGGCTAATCTCTTTGTAGTTGAGTCCTCATAGCGTTACTATGCCATGATCAAGTCCAACGAAGTCGGAGATTCCGGATGTTCCCATGGTGTTCAAGCATCTAACAGCTTTTCTGGCCGTTGCTTGTGAAATTTCCCGCTTGATACGCGCCATCTGCATCTCCCAAGCACTCCGCTACCGTGACGAGCTTGAGATTGTTGGTATTCGCCCAGTTGATCAGCCATGGTACCAGCTGATTGACTGTTGTGTC
The DNA here is from genome assembly GCF_000392275.1 of Phaeoacremonium minimum UCRPA7. Taxonomy (NCBI): domain Eukaryota; kingdom Fungi; phylum Ascomycota; class Sordariomycetes; order Togniniales; family Togniniaceae; genus Phaeoacremonium; species Phaeoacremonium minimum. Next base: position 17,871 of record NW_006921059.1, on the reverse strand, counting down.
ATATGTCTCATGCATCAACGGAATATGGCCATTGCCTCCGGCACCGGCCTGAGTGAATTTCGCCTCGCTTGCCTGTACAGATTCATGGTTCCAGTCACCTGCGTCAATGTCGTCTGTAATGACTTTATAATTCAGCGACTTCAATGTCGGCAAGACGCTGCCGCCTGTCGCGAGGTACGGTGGACGCATGTACAGTGGCTTCTTGCCGAAGATGTTGACGAAGGCTTGTTCGACCTTTTGGATCTCTGTAGTCAGTTGGGAGGCTGACAGCGAGCCGAAGTTCTGCGGGTGAGTCCATGTATGGGAGGCAATTTGATGTCCACTGTCATAAGCGTTCTTTACTGCAGTTGCTTGGTTGTAAATGCAGCCTAGTAATGTTGTCAATGTGACTGTTCTCAAGTCAATCTGTACTCGGAAAGCGTACCATAGAGCGTTCCCGTGAAGAAGAACGTTCCCTTTGCATTAGCCTTATTCAGGATGTCCACCAGTTTCTGCGTGTATTGGTATGGACCATCGTCAAATGCCAATGCCAAAACACCAGGCTGAGAGCATTTGGTAATGACACTGCCAGGAGATGGTGCCCTTTTGAACAGGTCCGGTGGTGACAACGCAGGGTAGGCGTTGGCACTCAAAGCGAAGAGCAGTGAGCTTACTATTGACCCCGTTCTCATTTTGACGAGTGCTTGTAGCCCGATTCGCACGTGGCACGTACAATGTGCCAGAGACTTTTGTGTATCTTGTCATGATCGTGGAGGGTCAAGATATCCAGACATATATAAGAGCTAGAGAACCGTTTGCCCGGTCTAGGCTATTGTCATGGTTCCTTCGCTGGACCCATACTACGGAGCGAAGTGCAATTTGGGACAGATCACGAACAGTGTTTCGAACGCGTTGCCTTATATTGATTACCTCCCGAGCGTAGTGTGGCGAGCCCATTAACCCGGCTCGGCATGAGGGGCTCCTGGCCAGGATACGGCTCGATTGAGGCTCGGGTGGGTTAAAAGACGGCACATCTTTAGCCGCCGGGACTCTCCATGTGCTAGCTCGTTTCAGTGACTATCTACAATAAGACTCCGCAGCTATTATCGACACACTGAATTCATTTTGAAACGACAGGTAAAAAAAAGGATAGGGGCGATCTTCTTTACAGTGTGGGATCTTTGAATTTGATCGCAATCAGGAGGGCAATTGGTCTATTGAATGATCTATTCTTCGCATGCTATCATGTCTCGGGATCGTTATAGCTTCCAAACATTTTTCTCTATTGTAAGCTTATCAACCAATTTCATCAACATGTCCCAGATGAGAAGCGCGATGTCCGTGCAAGGATAGTCGCCGTATTCGACATCAAAGTTCATTGAAGGCCTGGACAAGAGCTAGTAATTGCACCATCTCGGGCGATATTACTGAGTCAAAAAGCTGAAGATCGAAATCAGTCTCAGTTTGGCATGATTTGCTCCCATGCCATTCAGTCGCGTCTACAGTGGGCGAGATGAGACGTGCAATATGAACGGTTAGACTGGTATCCCAACCCCTTCCACATCGGCAGACTTTGGCAACCACCTCATGTGCTTTCTGTCGAACGACCAGCTCTTGGCTGCACATTGATGCGACAACCAGCGAACAAAAAGCTCCAAGGAAGAAAAAAAGACCGACACCGTTTGGCCGAGGAACAGGAGCCGACCCAGGAGGCTCTTTTGAGAATTTGTCATTGAAGAGTCGATGCAGCGGGCAAGCCAGTTGGGCATCACTCCAGCCTGATATATTTGATTTTCTTTGCGATCGTAGAGAAGATTCGTACTCATCAAATAAGACCTCCCCGAGGTTTAGTACATGTGCAAAGTCAGTGTCCGTATTTGCGTCTTCTCCAGCTAGATCTCTGCAGATCATGGTGATACGCAGTTTGAGGAAAACACTGCAGATTGCAAGTACGTATGAGTCGCATGTATGCAAAGCTGAGACACTATGGCTCAGATATTGGTTGAATGCAAGAATCCACTGTTCCACATTCTGGAGCTCTTGAACCAATGACTTGTGAAAACAGTCGTGGCTCTCTCCTGGAGGGGAACTTGGCGAAGCTGGATCTCTGCTCGAAACAGTCCATATCTGTAGCTCATTAAATACTCGTTCCACGATCTTAGCAAGGCAAACTCGAGCATCGTTGAGGTTTGCAAAATGGTTCGAATTGTCCCCGCTTGCGATAGGTAATCCCGAGAGCCGTTTGCAGTTGGCCGATTTGAAGTCGGTAATTTGACACGATAACCGCACGAATAGAGATTGGAATGTTGACTCTGAGGCATACGAGGTATTGTCGATGGTTTTATTTTCCTTTGCCTCCTGGAAAAGCTTGTAGCCGGACTGTAAATGGCTGAGGGCCGAGCTATGATGACCATGTATTGTTTCGAGGCAAACGAATAGAATACATGTGAGTAAAGATATCGAAATATTGCTTTCGATGGGAACGCGCTGTCGTGATAGGAGTGTGCGGATTGACCTTCCGTAGTGCTCCATGGCTGCCAATCTTCGGTTCGTGTCAGACTCGCCGCTCAAGTTATGACGCTCTTGCAGAACTCCAATTGCAACCATGGCGTGTCTAATTGCAGGCTCGCGAAGTACATCTGACTGCTGGAATGGAAGAATGAGTTGGGGTGGAAAGCATGCTTTGGTCCATAAGTAAAAGTTGTTGAGTGCATATTCTTCTTGTTCAGCGCCTAACACTTTCACCAAGGCTGAGTTGGCAGATAACATATCCGGTACGTAATACGTTATCTTGAAAGGTCTTGGTCTCCTTTCTAGGGTAGACGAATTGGTATATCCACCGCAATGGCGTTCCGCCGTTATACATCTCTCGCAATACGGTTTTTTCTCGTCACATTTTACCCGTCGCGCTCTTCGGTTTTGCGACAGTCAGAGACTTGGCGTTTCCCAAGTACGGGAGAATTAGGTTCAAAAAGGACTTACTTGCAAGTTTTACATCCCGTCCGAGTTCTAACCGTTGTCATGCGGCTTCTTCTAGTGTGGATAGTTGTTTGCATTGTGCTTTCAGAGGAGCATATAATACCGCGGGCGGTGAAGGATGGGCTAAATGGAACATGATATGTAGGATGTACGAGCAAAACGCCTATATCAGAATGAAGTCAAAGGATTGGCATGGAGGGTAAGCATGACCAGTAAGTAGGTTTACAAAGAGGTTGTCACAGTCAAGGTAAATGTTAAGATGACGAGTCATTGACGATAAAACCCCAGTCCATTTCTTCGGCCGAACGCGCTTATTAATCAAGTAAGAGGGTGGATCACTCACCATCTTTTAGACTGTTCTCCACAATTTCGTCCCTCGAATTAACTTACCAAACAGATCATCTGTACACTGCACCTTTTTGAACTGATATACAGGAGACAATCAAGGAAGGGTTGTGTGTATCGAACGTTAAATTTTGATCTTACAAGTTAGCGGGTCACGTATAATAGGGCAGGATACTATGAGAGCTAGTACCTAGCAGCTAACATTGAACTCATCGAGTGTATTTGACGACTACCTCAAATAACTTTGGTAATCATTTTACCTTTATTAGCTCCGTCAAACAGTCGAAGCCATGTTTGAGGAATGTCCTCGAACCTTGACTCAAAGATGGATTCCGTCTCATCGTTGACAATGATTTGGCCATCCTGACAGGCTTTCAATAGGATTTCTACAACGTCACCTGCTTTATGCATGTATTCCGCCACATTAAATCCGAGTATTTGTAGGCGCATCAGAACGACCTCCTATAAGAGAGGTCAATCTATTAACCAAAGAATACATAAGCATCTAATAACTTACCACGTAATTTTTCAGCCCATTTGGATCGCGGTTGTTATTATAATTAGCAGTAGCTCCACTAATGTGTGAACCCATATGTCAGTTATCAGCTTCCTTGACAAATCAAGTCAAGCTGACCTACCAAGCTGCAACACGACCATGAGCCTTAAGGCGCGTGAGCATCAAATCTAGAATATGGCCGCCGACGTTGTCTAAGCCTCAAGTTAGCGCCTGTGTGATATATGTATGCCTTGCCTGGGATGCCAATAGTTTGACTGACCAAAGTACACATCAACAAAGCCTTCTGTTTCCCGGAACAGGTCTTGTTCAAATGATGGGCTACGGTAATTCAGGCATACCGTCGCGCCTAATTTCTCAACATAACGGCATTTTTCATCTGTTCCGGCTATGCCAATCACCTATTTATATTGAAGCTCAGCTTATCAAAAACCACGCATTATCTTATCGTAGGCTTTATGCCTTCTCTGGAAGGGAATTACCTTCTTGCACCCTATTAGCTTCTTCGCTATCTGCACCGCCATCGTACCGACAGCTCCAGCTGCGCCACTGATGACGATGGAATCATTTGGTGTTGCTTTGACAACATCACATAAGCCGCAGTACGCCGTTAAACCCGCAAGGCCCAAAGAGCCCATGAATTGTGTTATACTCAAGCCAGGAGCTGAAAGCGGGATGGGGTAAATGTCTTTTTGATCCATGATAACATGTTCACTCCAGCTCATTCTGCCATAGACTAGTGTCCCTGGCAGAAAACTGGAAATCCGTGACTCAATGACATGGGCGATACCAAGGGCGGTAATAGGTTCCCCAACGTTGATTAGGGGAGCATAAGATCTGTGAGGGTCCGCATCGGCTGCGATCCAGGTGCGCTGGGCAGGGTCATTCGAGAAATATAGCGGCTTCACAAGGAGCTGCTCGTTCGAGATGCTTGGCAATTCGTGTGTCACCAATTGAAATGTTGGCTTGTCACCGTCAAGAACTGGGAGGTCGTATGGCTTGTTTAGCAAGATCCATTGTCGTGTTTGAGAGGGGTCAGCCATTTGATGGGACCAGACACATCGATCGTAGGGAAAGTCAAGAAAAAAGAAAATCGTTGACGGATATTTATTCCCAGTTTATTAGGCGCTGCCAGGTACGTTTTATATTATAGAGTTTGGTGAATGCATGCCTCAACTTTCACCCGTTCTTGCCTAGTGCTTCCAAGTTTCTTTCTTGGCGATTGCCACTAATTAATGATACCAATCGAATCCAATGGTGATTTCCTCATCAGGTTACATCCATACGAGATAGTTGAATTTGTCATCAAATGGCAAGTCCCCTTCAAAAGACGATATAGTTTCATGTCTGAAGATGTAGACCATCGTCAGTAAGGGTACCATGCTTGTGTCATGGGTGTCTGAAAGTAGGCTAGCTGCATCCTTGGTCCGTCATATCCCCACTAGTTGCCGTTCTTGACCCACAGCTCGTATGGATCTAACTTAAACGAGAAATCGTGTATCACGGGAATCCTCAACTTGTCAGTGGACAGTCTATGGACTTAGAGAGGTCTTGACTGATATTTAAGTTAGGATCCATCGGCACAGATTTTGTTTTGTCAGAAAGAACTTTTCTGAACACTACTTTTCTCGTTTCCTGTGCACTACCTTTCTCGGTAGAGGGAATACATGACATGGCGCCTAAAACGGCACTTATAACCGGTGCAAACGGCTACATCGGTGACGCTGTGGCTCGCGCATTCGTCCGTGCCGGCTGGGTTGCTTACGGTCTGGTCCGTTCTGAGTCTGCAGCTGCGTCTCTAGCAGTGGAGGAGATTCTTCCTGTTGTGGGCAGCATCGACGATATCTCTTCGCATACAGCCATCCGTGATCAGCTTCCAAAGACGCTTGACGCCATCGTATCGACCACAGAGGATTGGACGGATTACATGTCCCACTATAACAATACCCTTCGTCTGATCCAGGTCTTGTCCGAAACCAGTACGACTAACGGTGTTAAACCTCTGGCCATCTTCTCCTCTGGTTGCAAGGACTATGGCGTAGGGCCGCACTTTGACGGGGAGCCTGGGCTTACACCTCACACGGAAGAAAGCCCACTCAACCCGCCAAATATTCTCAAGGCCCGAACAGACGGCGCTCTGAAGTTTCTCAACCAAACTAGAATCTACTCGCCTGTAGTCGTTCGACCAACAAACGTGTACGGGAGATCCGCTAGCTACTACAGAGGTTTTTTTGAGGCTGCAGCGGGTTGCGCCGCCTCAAAGAAACCGCTGCTGCTGCCAGTGGCTCCTAATTCAATCTGTCATGCTCTGCATGTCGATGACTGTGGTGACGCATATGTCGCCATTGCGGGACATTCCCAAAGGGAGAAAGTCGAAGGGCAGATATTCAACATCTCCTCACGGCGATATGAGACCGTAGATGAGATTGCCAAGGCCCTGGTCGATGAATATGGCATCTCTGCCGGACTGAAATATGTTGACGCAAAGGAATTGGCGCCTGCTGATGGCCCATGGCCACCAGCTTTGATTGATTTCCCGCAATGGACAGGTTCGGAGAAACTGCGTCAATTAACCGGTTGGAGTGACATTAGACCCTTATTTTCAGAGACGTTGCATGTTTACCGAGTGGCTTATGAAGCAGCCTCGGCATCAGGTCACAAGGGTGTGGAAAAGATAAAAAGTCGAGTCGAGTACTTCAAGAGCGCAATGGGGAATTAGAATATGTTAGTCAAAGTTCGGTATCGTCTCGAAACAAATTATCTATTGTCTAGGAAGTTTTCAAATTAAACACCCATCAACATACTCACACTCAACACCGCTAATTCAGGGTCTTGAATACTGGTTGAGGATTGTGGCTTAATGTGGAATTGATTGTGTGAATAGAGTTGACGAAGCCTCAGTAGTTTGGGGATGATCTCGGGTTTCGACTCCACCAGTCGCCATCAATATGTCGTAATTTCGAAATAAGCTTACTTGCCCGAGGTCTTCCAGAGCTTAAGATAGATGGTGCTGTACATTGGACGGAGAGTATGAGGGTCATCTTGCCCGTCAGACGGGACAACCCCACGTTCGGCTTTCGGCCCCCCTGACGCCACAGCGAGTGCTAGCATGGAACAACTGCACGATGCACCGCGTTTCGCGTTAACACCAAAGTGTGGATGAGCATTGTCATCTACGCCCTTCCTGATAAGAACTGAAGCCCAACCTCCTGCGTATCGTGCTGGCCACAACTAGGAAATGAGAGGGACACAAGGACTTTGCAGCTTCTGGTTAGTAACACACGCCAAGCGTTCTTCTGAAAGAGGCGTTCGCCGCAAGATTTAGGGGCCGAGGCGCTACATTATTGGAGTCTGCCAACAACATGCGCGTCTTCACACTTACCCTCACATCCAATTGTTCACTTCCCCTGTGGTCGCGAATTACTGGCGCACAACCCGCAAGTTCCGTCATTACTCTTTGTTCAAGACGAGAAAGACTGCAAAGTAACGGCACATCTCAACGCTTTCACACGGCAACACCATTAAAGATGAAGGTCGAGTGTCAATGCGGCAGCGTCGCCTTCGACACCCCGCAGTCGGCCCCGCTGTCCGTGTATCACTGCCACTGCACCGAATGCCAGAAGCAATCATCGTCGGCCTTCGGGACCTCAGCAATCTTCCCAGCGGACGCGGTGTTCCCGCTCTCCAAGGAGCTGCAGTCCAGGCTCAATGTGTGGACGCGTCCGGCCAAGGAGAACCGCACCATGGACTGCTATTTCTGCAAGGAGTGCGGCGTGCGCATTTTCCACCGCATCAGGGAGGCCGACGGCACCGAGCGACCCACCGTCAGTGTCAAGGGCGGCCTCGTGGACGGGCTGGACTGGAGCAAGGCGAAGCACATATACACCAGGAGCGCGGTTGTGCCGATCCCTGCGGGCGCCGAGCGGTGGGAGGCTACTCCCGAAGTCATGGAAGGGAGAAACACCAAGCAGTAACGCCGAAGACGGGACATGCACATCCTCGTGTCGCAGTAAGTCGTCGGGAATCAATCATTATTGTATATGAGAAGCAAATCCTGAGCATAGCATCAGCCCCATCAAGCGATCGCAATGGTCTTTCTATGAAGCTTGGAGCTTAAAATGTATTATGAATTTCCATTCGTTATCATAAGACTTGCTTCAATTCTACAGTAAACCCAAGCAATACCGACTCCCTGCCACTTTCTTCCGATGTCATTACTCGTCAGCAATCTTCAAGACCGCCTTGCCAAAGTTGTCACCCTTGAGAATACCAATCAAGCCCTCCGCCGCACGGTCAATGCCCTCCGTGGTGTGGATCTTGGCCTTGAACGTCCCATCCGCCAACCATGCCTGCACCTTCTGCTGGTGGTCCTTCGCGTACGGGGGCCCGATCTCGCCGACGAGGAAGCCCTCGCCCTTGAGCCTCTTTGAGATGAAGTTGAACAGCCCCTTGACGCCGAACCGCTTCTCGGCGGGGGTGTTGTAGTCTGAGATGAGGCCGCAGAAGATGATGCGTCCGTGGATGTTCATGGCGGTCAGCGCGGCCTCCAAGTGCTCGCCGCCGACGTTCTCGAAATAGATGTCGACGCCGTCGGGAGCCAGCCGCGGCAGGGCGTCGCTCGGCTTCTCCTTCTTGTAGTTGAAGCCGCCGTCGAAGCCGAGCTCCTTGGTCAGGAAGTCGAGCTTCTCGTCCGAGCCCACGGATCCAATGACCTTCAGGCCCTCGTGCTTTGCCAACTGGCCGACGACCTGACCGACGGCACCAGCTGCGGAGCTGATGAAGATTGTCTCTCCCCTCTTGGGCTCGCCGATCTTGTAGAAGGCCGAGAAGGCTGTGAGGCCTGGCATGCCCAGCGGGCCAAGGAAGTAGCTCAGCTCGAGGTTGTTGGGGTTGTTGATCTTGCGCACGCGGGGAGCAAAGCTGTTGGGGATGACAGAGTACTCGGCGATGGCGCCGAACGCGACGACGAGGTCTCCCTCCTTGAAGTCGCTGTGGTCGGACTTGATGACCTTGCCGATGGTGTCATTGAGGATGGGCTCGTCGAGGTTGAAAGGCGGCGAGTAGGACTTGACGCTGGGGTCTCGCATCCGTCCTCTCAGATACGGGTCAAAGGACGCCGACAGCACCTTCACCACGAGGCCACCTGCTGGAGCTGGCGCATCGAGGTCGATTGGGCGGTCCTCGATGACGAGGTGCTCCCCCGCAACGGGCAGCCCGGTGGGCACCTTCTTGTAGATGAGGTTTTTGTTGCTGGTGGTAGGCATCTTGATCAAGGAAGGTATTTCGAGGGATGATACTGAAGATATTTTAATTCACCAGACCCAAATGACGACAGTGAAGCGGGGGATGTGTTTTATATTTCAAACTTGAAGGTGAGGCGATTAACTAGTCGTCGTTAGGGTCGAATGCTGCAAGATGCCGAGGTAGGTCTCAGTCCCCAAGGGACCCCATCCCAGTTTCGGTGGAGTATTAGCGGAGGCTTCCCGCGTGTCCATCACGCAATTCGCAGTTCGGAATCGAGAAGAAACGGTGGCGTGTGGGCTGGCGACATGCTTGATGATTAATACACCTTGAAGACTCCGACTTTGCACCAATCTCTGCCAGAGTTGTTAGTGCCCGTCCCCGCTGGAAAAAATCAAGCCTTTCTAGCTTAAGACCGATGAGCTCGCATTTTTGCCTCGGTGCATCGGGTGCAATTCGAGTTCATCTCGACGGCGATGCACAATGCCTAGGCAAAAAAGAGTGAGATCTACCTACCGCGATGTAGCTGAATAATTCGGAAGCTTACCAACCTCAATCTTCCACGCAATCGATCGCCGAGGCACGCATCCCGGCTAGGGCTTTTCCAACTATTTTGGGTTGATTGATTGGGCCACTTTTTAAGAATCTGACGCTGCATGCAATTGAACCAGGCCCTCGGACTCAACCCTTATGCCTAATGATCCTACCGATTCCCCTAGTCTAAATGTTTAGCCCGCCGGCACAGCTATTAGTGGCCCTTTTCCGCGATCTCTAGCCTAGTTCAGGTCTGCGCCGGCTGTCATTCCCACGTGGAGAGTTGAAGGGTTAGTAGATCGGTCTTGGTCGAAGAGCGTAATATCGTGTCGAACAGTTCCATCATTCTCTTGAACAGTTGCAAGCTCGATCACTGCCAAATTGCGCCTGGGGCTTCCTGGTTTCTAACGGCTTTAGCCCAAGCCTTAGCGGTGCGACCAAGCTTACCATCGTCAGCAACACGCCGCATTCAGAAACTCCGCCTGATACAAACCACCCACAGCCATGATCCTTCCATCTGATTGTCCAATTGTGCCGCGCGATATCAAGAAGGGCATTGCGTACACTTTGAGCCTTAATAAGCATCGAGCCCTAGTTGTATTAAAAATCAGTTCAATTGCCTGTGTGAAGTCCGAAATATGCGATCCAACCTTGTAGCAAAGTCCGACGTCAGCCAAACAAGCTTATTCGGCAGAGAGGTGTAGTAAGCATTGATTGCACCCTCGCTCGTCGGCGTTAAGAAGCCATCCAATCGCACAAGTGCTAAGCAGGCTTTCCCAGGGTCGATAACATTGTAAGATTGAGTTGATCAACAAACCACGAAGAGAGAACTTCAACATTTGTAGCTCGAAACTAGCACATAGCTGAATATGCGTGTCGGAACGTCTCGGTTGCAATCTGGCCAAAATAGTAGTAGTAGCCTATCAACTGCGTTTTATCCAATCAAAAGAGGCGAACTTGCTGCTTTCCGATTTTGTGCTTACGGGGTCACAACATCTTTGTCATGATCACCTGCCAGAGTGCGCCCTTTCCACAGAAAACACCTGACATTCAAGTTATGTTCGAGCCGGCAACGACTTTCCACAACTCAACCTCGAAAGCCAAATGATCTAATGAAAGCAACTGCTCTAGAGGAGGATTCGCGAAAGCGAAAACCGCATACCAAGAGTCGAGGGGGTTGTCAAATATGCAAGGCACGCCGGGTTAAGTGTGACCAACGACAGCCGGCATGGTAAGTGAATACTCGGAGTAACTACCTATCCCGGACTCACTGTGCATTGCAGCTCAGCTTGCCTCATTCGCGGGTACACATGCATATACATCGTGCCCGGAGTGGTCACCAAAACTCCCACCGTCAAGGCTCATGTTACTAAGCCAACACGGCTCGTTCAGATCCTCCCTGCAACGCCCTCTGACCCATTTGACTGTCTGCCAATTGAGATGAGGAATAAATCGCACCAGATGCTATACCACTGTACGTTATGTATCCCCACTTTATAATGTACTGTTCCGCACAGTCCTTGACAATTGAGATGAGATAGACATGCAGCATAGGTCATCTCTCCGGTCTACAATCCCCTGGGACCCGAACTCTCCCGTGTAAGTGCGAGTGATTGTTCATTTTAGTAGTCGGTCGCGACCATTTCACTCACTTAGAGACAGAATCGGGCTTCACATGATCCCACTATGGTTTCGCTGCGGCATCACCTTGGCTGGATTCCATTACCAACTCTGCGGTGGCTCCGACAGAGACATGAGAGAGACTTATTATGGCCACAAGGTCGAACTCATAAGAGGATTGCATGATGAAATCCACGGCTCAGGTGGGCGACCCGCCCCGTGGATTGCCACTGTCGTGTCTGTCATGGCATACCTAGAGGTCAGTCTGATTCAGCCTCGAAGCCCTAGGTCGTAATAGAGCCTGACATCTACAAGCAAAGCGAGGGGAACTACGAAGCTGGAGGACTTCACAGCCGTGGTGTTTTTGATATTCTTAGTGAACATACACCATCCGCTGACATGTCATCCGATGTCTTCTCTAGCCTCGTCTTGAGGATCACGCTGATGTAAGCATGCCTTCGGCTCCCTCGTCTGCGTTTCTACCCATTATACTCACTCATTATTTCATAGCGGTCTTAGTTTCATCACAGCCGCAAGGCGCTGCATTGACGACGCCATTGATTTTCATGGGTACCCCCACATCCCCAAAACCAGAGCGGCCTGGGCCACAGCAGGATACATGTTCCTACATATTCTCAACGAGTATATCTGGAGCAAGCCGCTCAACGAAGTCGAGACCTCCTCATCGCATGTCAATCCGCAGGCTTTGGCCTGGCTCATGGAAAGTCTACAGAGGACAGACAAGCATGGAAGCGATGCGCATGTATGGGCATGTCAGATGGCGGTCGCAGGCTATATTTTATGCGTCTGCAGCATGTCGCCGGAGCCACCGGCCGAGCGCACCACCAAGATAAGGGGATCGAAGGGGAGCATCATTGTGTGGAAGAATTCACTCCCTTCTCACAGGTGCGAAAGGCTCTATAGATGGTTTGAAGACGAGTTATCACGGTGGACTACTGCAACGGACCCAGCAGTTCGATGGGACACGGCTAAACGGATCATCGACAAGGTTCTGTGGCTTCAATCAGATGGATTATTCTTATTACGGAACATGCTTCGTTAATGAAAAAGAAGCTGAATGTGTCAAAACTATGCAGGCGGAAATCTTGAATGCCATTCAGTGAAACAAGCACCACGTGAAATAAAAATCATCGCTTTAGGATTGCTTTCAACTGAGCTACCTATTTACCGCAACCCAGAAAATGCCATTTAGTCAAAGCCTAGTTAATGGCTTGTGCGCAGTGAAGAGTGTGCACTGCTTCTGAGAAGAGCCCCTTCAGGCAGCGACTGGTCTCCGGGTCGGGCGACAACAAATCGTCTGCCATGATAAATTCTGCCTGTCGAGCACGACTGATAGCCACGCAAAGTCTGTGTTTATCCTCCAGAAAGGAGGTGGCCTTGTGTTGAACCAGATCAAGGAAGATAACATCAGCCTCGTGTCCTTGTGTGGTGTTAACGGTCCGAGCCTCCACTAGACATTTAGAATGAGGACCCGATCTTCCACGCTGCTCGTCTAACTTAGTCATCATCTCGCGCAGAGCAAGTCTATAGCGGAAGTAAGCCTCCTTGTACGGAGACAGAATAAGAATGGTGCCCCGTGTCTCCCCGTCACGCTGCTTAAAGTCTGGGTCATTGACCAACTCTTCCACACGAGCAAGCACCCAATGCATATGCCGTTTGTTGTAGGGGCTAGTTGTAAGCTTGACAACATCACTAGATAAGCCATTGGTGATCGAAACTCGAAAACGGGGAATATTGAATGTTCTCGGAGCCCCCCGTAAGCCAGACATCCAGTCCATCAAGTGCTTGGTGGATGTAGGAATTATTGTTGTCTCATCGAAAGCAGTCTCCATCTTGTTGTCATAAAACATCGACGATGGTAGTTTGTGGAGGTTCGCATAAGCTCTATGATTGATCAAGAGTGAATGGGTCGTAACTCCAAGTGCGTCAGCGCGCGCCATCATGGATCGCTCGAGTTGGTGTCGCCAACGGTTGATTGGACCTTCTTCAGAAAACTTGATAAATGGCAGTGTCTGTCTCGGATCCCCCGTGAATATCCAGGCTACTGGATCGAATCTTGCCACACTTATGAGAGTAGATGCCTCTCGTGCGTGCGGTGCCTCATCAAAAAAGACTAAATCTGGCGAGAAGTTTTTATCGATCAAGTTTTTGGTGGCCGCAACGGGTGTAGTTGCAATGAAGTCCGTCATATCAAGGACATCCCGATACAGCATGGCCAATTGATACTTGTAATAAGTAGGCACGCGGGACTTCTCCCAAACTCTAGGCGTCATGTTTCTGAGATGCAGATATTTGCTGCTATTCCTGTTGTTCTCGTAATGAGCCCATGCGGCTTCGTCCAAAGTTGATGCTAGGCATGCCTCCCTTGTTCTAGTGCGTGCGCGAGAAGGAACATTTTGCGTTCTTCCCAGTTGTATGAACCTGAGGGAAAAGTCCGGAAATTGAATCGGCTTGTTCTCATAGTTTCTCTGCACGGTCCTGCGGTCGTTTGCTTGCTCCTCAAGGGTTCGCTCTCTTTGATTGGTGATCCAGTTCTCCGTCTCTAGCTTTCCATCCTCTACCATCCAAGTACCGCTTCGCACCAAGTTGTCATTCGTGGAGTACATTCGGACTGCTCGCTTTTTCATTCCCAGGCGCTCGTATAGCTTGACCATTCGACTGGCAATGTCACCTAGTGGTTTGTTGATATCAATTAGATAAAGGATCTTGACGGGTCGAGCTTCCATCTCCGAACCACCAACTGGCCTTATTGAATTGACAGCCTGAGCTCTAGCAGCCACATAAAGATTCCAGGTGGTCTTCCCCGCACCCGGACCTCCAGGAACAAGACATACGCCGCATGGGATACGTTGTAAGAGTGTTGTGTATGCCGTTGCCTGGTGAAGATCAAGCGACTGGTGCTTTTCCTCTAGCTTTTCTCTAAGCGGTTGTGGAACTTTCTGGATATTCGCCACATGAGGGAGATGGTGGCCTAAATCTGTGAAAAAGTCCGGATTTCGAAGAAAGACACAGTACTCGAAGACTCTTCTTCGCCTTGGTCCTGCGCGGTCCTCCGACAGGATCCTAAGCGCACTCAGCTCAGCGTCTCTGGTTGATACAGAAACTCTCAGCCTGAACATGACTTTCAAGCACTCATTTTGTAGAAGCTGCAGGTTGCGAGTACGTTCAAAGTTCTCATCAAGATCTAGGATTGGCTCGAAGTTGTTGTGACTAGGGTGATTGCTGATGACAGTCACTCTGAAGGCACCGTACTTGTCGAGGTCGATTCCTGAACCCAATAGTGAGTGAGGCATGGCTGTGCGCTCTGCATGCCACCAGTCTATTGCTTCATCATCACTATGATCTTCGTGACCATCATCCGTGGGTTTGATCCAACGCTGCATTTTGCAGTAGTCGCCTTCGTCAGGGAGGCGGCCTTGCTTTCCCCGGAGATCGACAAGGAATAACCAAGACGAATGCCTTCTACCTCCAATCATAGATGGTTTCGAGCCTGGGTCAAGTGCTACTGTCCAGGCATCAAATCGGTATCTCTTTTCATTGAATGCGTCGATGCTGTGTTTCTCGATATTGAATTCAGCCTCAGTACCCCCCTTATGTCGTTCGATAAAGTCATCTAAGGTAGTGAATCTGTCTTCAGCACGCACATCTTCAGATGGAACGCGTGTATGGGAGCCTAGAAGGTTAGCTTGCCCACCACGCGTCGGTGAGAGATTTCGCAAAACTTACTCCAATCCACGACCATGATGCTTCGTGATGTTCTATCAAGAACCGAGACTGCGAACCGTAAAAGGAGAAAGAGACTATATGGAAAGGGAGGGAAAATAGTTTAGAATCTGGTTGTGATGTGGAACAGTTGCCTTTAGAGAGACAAGAGCAACGTCTCGGCCTAGAACTAATTGAGAAGAGTAGAAGAGTAGGCCAATGTGACTTGAAAGCCGAAGTAATGAGAATTTTTTCGTTGCGAGAAAAGTCGAGGAAGGTGGACTGAAAGAATTGTCATTTGGGTGACCTCTCGTAAAATAAACGATTGGTTTGCAGCGTGAGCTTCTAGAAAATAAAAGCTTGAGATTAATGCTGATTTTTGGCCAACCAGAAGGTACGCGTTTGATCAGTGAGCGACTTAATTTATTCTTTTCTCCTGGTTCCAGCTCCGAACGATGAGGCAGAGATTGATAGCGTAGGATGTAAGAGGAATGAGGCATAAAGGCTATGAAGTATCGGCGCGCTCCAAACGAAACTTTTACCAGCAATGAATGAGCTTGCGGGCAAAGCCAGATTTGGGATCGACGATGGTTCCCAGAGATGGAGAATTGGTGAGTGAGAGTGAGGGATAAAGAGCTTTGCTCGAGTATGGGTTGCAGGAAATGGAGACCAGGAAGGAAAGTTGAGGTTCGATATTGCGACTCAATTGTCAGGCTTATTGGTGCAATCAGGGCCCATCGATCGTAAGCGGTTTGGGTCATATCAGAAATGGCAACTCAAATCGTAGCTCAGCTATTTGCTCGTCTGCCAAGATCAGTAGACCAGATCATCACTTGTGGCAGACGTAAATACACGCTCCGGCACATAATACGCAGACCAACCGTCTCTCCAGCGAGATAATTGCCCCATACCAACCTTAGAACACCATTCACTACTTATAAGCCCTCAAAACTTGGTGCTATGACTATGAGATCAACATGTAATGTTTTTCCCACGGACTATGTATATGGTTCAGCATCAGCTATCGAGAAAAGTCAGAGATCTTGAGCAAGGCAGAAATCTAACGAGGAAGGTGCGCGCTCACCTCACTCAAGGCCGACCCGGGTAATTTGAGCCAATCACCGCTGCTCTATCTACCTAGGTATACATGGGCACCTTGCGCTTGAGAGAAGGGTACTGCTATTTTATGTAAATCTTCTCCATTACGCAATAAACAACACACTGCACTCTCCATATACGCAAATTGTTCAAATAACGAGACATCTCAAAGGAAACGGCGTAGTAGGTTTTGACCTGTTTGATTCTTGTTCCACTTCACGTACTGATTCAAAAGCAACGATGGCTGAACCGTTGAATAGAATGGCGTTGCGCAACACCCCGTGGCAGACCTTGACCGATGGCTTTCAAAAGAACAGACGCCTCCTAAATGTTCGCAATTCCTTTCACAGAGATGCGGCCCTCGTTTGAGGCTCCTGTTCGAGCCAAGCCGACCCGGCCGAGCCTCGCAATCATTCACTGGCCGCCCTCGTCCTCAACCAACTCCAACCCAATGCGCCATAAGGGTCGGATGATGCTGGCTTTTGCTGAGCGGCGGCATGTCAGTGCTGCCGAGAGATAATTTCGAATCTAGAGGTCGTGATATCGGACTACGTAGAGCAAGCAGAGCTGAATCAGGGGAAGAGCTCTCTTCTCTCTCCTCGCCCCCATCCCAACAGAACTGACAGAAAGCTTAGCCCGTCGACAGGCAGGCAGCCACTCCTTACACTGGAACCCCGGCCATGAATGGTATCGTTCCTCCGTCTGCTGTCATCTTTGCCACTGAAAATCCCGTTGCACCCATGTCAAATATGGCATATATCAATCCCAGCGCCTGCCTTGAGAGTTCCTTCCGTGTCGTCAGTTCTGGTTTTACCAAGCACAGGTCTTGGCTCACCCATCATAGCTCCATCGGCACCTGCGACTTTCGCTCCAGTCAGCACCTTCACTGACCACGCGCAACCCACCTCACTGGGAGAGGACATTTACGCACCACTCCTTGGGTACAAACCACAACACACGAGGCCATGTAAAGTAAGGATGTCGTTGATAATAAACGAGAAAGAATACGAGTCTGGAAGCACTGGAGTTTCCTAGCTCCATAGACATTAGAGACTTGCAAGAGCAAACAGCCCTCCATATAGCCAGCAAACAGGGAGGAAACCATTTAGTTAAGGCACTACTAGAAAAGAAGACAAACAGAGACCACCAAGACGATTTAGGCCAGACCGCCCAACTACTTGCGTGCCGAGAATAGCGAGAAAGAGGTGGTCGATCTACTTTTGAAAAACAAGCGCGCCGGAAACTGACCGAGGACGGGAGAATGCCGCTTCTACACGCAGTGGCAATCGGAGACAAATCAATCGTGGACACTCTTCTCAAGCATCCTCTCGATGATGATAGCACTAGACTTCTGGCTGATCTATCTTTATTAAAACTGGCAGTGCGAAGCGGCAGCAAGGATATGGCATGGCTAGTCGCGGAACAGATTGCTCACAACTAAGCCAAAAGAATATAGCTAGTGCAATAAATTACCTATCTGGCCCGTTACATTGTTTTAAGATAAGTCAGGATATAGCATGCTGACCATGGTGAGGGTTGATTGGGCTAAGGGCCTGAGTCTACCAAGTAATGGTAGAATGTAGATGATTGACTTATGAATTCATCACTACTTATTGAAAAGCTGAAGAGCTGGATTCTTCGAAATGGCAAGGATTGTGATTGATAACGTTATAGGACTATGAACTTGCTGTATCACTTGTTTACAGTGATGCGTATCACTGTCCCTAGTGAATCACACTTTCCTCTGTTGATGTGATGGATATCGTATTTACACGTGACGTCTTTTCTGGTTCAGAATGGAATATGCGAGAACACCGAACCAGAAAAGACGTCACGTG
>NW_006921058.1:0-667 GCF_000392275.1 Phaeoacremonium minimum UCRPA7 | reverse complement strand
TACGACAGGGACGAAGGCAGTCGGCAGAGTCATTTGTCGAGTTGGAGGGGTTTCTGGAGCTTTGGAGCAAGTGCTGTGTTGTCTGTGGTATGGTGTGGAGGAAAAGAGAGGATCTGCAGATACAGCATGGTCGAGGAGAATGCCCGTACGAGACAGAGTGGGGCATGGTAGATGGGTGGGCAGGCAAGGTTCGAGATCAGGTATTTCTGACGAGGCGGCTGGAGGCATATTCAGGGTGCTTTCAGTGTGGAGTACCGCAGAGGATCTGTGACCGCTGGGTGGTGGATGAGAGTGGAGGGTTTAGGGAGAGGGAGGGGAAGGGGAAGGGGAAGGGGTTGCGTACGACGAGATGCCAGTACTTTGGAGTGCTGGAGAGGGTGATTGGGTGTGGTTGGCAGTGTCATGGGGTGAGCGTACGGAGGATAGTGAAGGGGTTAGAGAGGGAAGGGTTTATATATAAGGAAGGAAAAGAGAGAGAAGAGAAAGAGTTTTGGATGAGGAGCTTAGGTAAGAGGAGAGACTGGGGAGAAGAGGAGAGTAATTGGTTATGTTATTTGTTCTATCTAGTCTGTAAAGAGGTGGAAAAAGGTAGATAGTCGTACGAAGGAGCTAGAAAAAAAAAAAGGGTTGAATTTTCTTTTTTTTTTTTATTTTATTTTTTTTCTTA
>NW_006921057.1:0-260 GCF_000392275.1 Phaeoacremonium minimum UCRPA7 | reverse complement strand
AATTTCGGTGGGTCAGGGAGAGTGGCTTTCTTCTTTCTTGGTTCAGGGACTAGGCCTTCATTAGACGGTGCACTCGTAGTGCTCCCTGTTCCAGTCTGTCTTTCGACTTCTAGTTGTCGAATTCTTTCTCCGAGCTGACTGATCAGCTCTGCTGCTGTATTCTGCGTGGTTCCTTCGGTAGGAAACCCTTCCATATTGTGGTCATCCATAATTCAATGAATACCCAGATATCGCCCCGTTTATAGAGTTCGCACGATTAT